>NW_026623079.1:0-278246 GCF_023065955.2 Ursus arctos | reverse complement strand
GAATGTGATTCCCCCCCGCCACTTAATTTAAGTTTTCTTAGGAACATAACAAATTGCTATAGCAAGCAGCTAAACTATAGTCAAACTAGTTAAGATCTGTTTGTAGTATCTTGGTAATAAACTTCTCTTTATCTAAGCTAGCTTAAGTAGGTTTTTACTTCTTGCTTTTAAAAATACTCTTGACCAGGGGGTGCCTGGTGGGCGCAGTCGGTAGAGTATGTGACTCTTGACCTCAGGGTCATGAATTCAAGCCCCACACTGGGTGTAAGGATTGCTTAAATAAAAAGAAAGAAATACTCTTGATCAAATGAAGCATCAAGCATAGCTCAGACACTTGACAGACAGGTTGGCATTTTTATTTAAAAAAATTTTTTAAAGTAATCTCTATGCCCAACGTGGGTCCTGAACTCAAGACCCCAAGATCAAGAGTCGCACGTTCTACTGACTGAGCCAGCCAGGCACCTCAGGTTGGCATTTTTAAAGAGTGCTTTGTGTTTCTGGTTCTGGATGGGATGGAGTAGATAGATTACATTCTATTCCTCTAACTGCAATTAAAAAAAAAATAACCTGGAACAAAAATATATAAACTGCATTAGAAAACTGAAAAGTGAAGGAAAGGTGACAGGACTGGCTAGGATCCTTTGGACTTAAGCAATGACCTGAAGGTGAGTTCCCTAGGGTTTTTAATTTTTTATTTTATTCTGGCCTGGGCACCTGAGGAGATGGTAAGCTGGAACGCTGAAGTTTCAACCTGAATGAGAAAAGGTAACAAAAGACACCAATGCAGAGGCGATAATGGAGGTTGGGATTATTGGTAAAGGATTTTAAAGATGTGGTCTAAAAATATTCCAATAATCAATTATGGACATTTGAAACAAAAAATAGAAAATGTCAGCAAAGAAATAGGAGCCACGAAGAAGAGCCAGACGGAAATTTTAGAACTAAAAAGTAAAATCACTGAAATAGAAAAACCCTCACTGATGGGCTCAACAGCAGAATGGAGATGACAGAGGAAGAGGGAAGTTGAAGACAGAATCCGTGGAAATTACTGAAACTGAACAAAAGGAGGAAAAAAGATGGGGGGTGGGCGGAATGAGCAGGCTCAGGGACCAGTGGGACAATGAAAGATCTAACATTTTGGTCACAGGAGTCCCAGGAAAAGGAAAAAGGGTATAGGCTGGGAAAATATTTGAAGAAATAATGACTGAAAACCTTCCAAATTCGGTAAAAGACGTACATCTACAGATAAAAGAAGTTGTGTGAATTCTAGGAAGGATAAAACCAAAGACATCCAGTTCAGTTACATAATAAAACTTCTGAAAAAGTAAAGATAAAAGTCTGGATAGTGGTTAGAGGGAAGTGATAAATTACAGTAATTCCCCCATTTTATCCACGGTCCTGCTTTCGGAGGTTTCACTGAGCCACGGTCAACCCGAGGTCCACTGTGGTCCAGAAGATGATCCTCCCTCTGACATATTGTCAGGGGGGTTAATAGTGGCCTCACATTACACGTCATATGCCTGTGTCACTCACCTCGCTTCCTCTCATCACGTGGGCATTTTATCACCTCCCGTCAGTCACAAGAAAGGTGAGGACAGTGCAATAAGATATTTTGAGAGAGAGAGAGATGACATTCATGTAACTTTCACTACAATATATTGTTATAATTGTTGCATTTTATTATTGTTGTTGTTAATCTCCTACTGTGCCTAATTTATGAAGTAAACTTTATTGCAGGCATGTATGTGCAGCAAAAATCATAGTGCAGGTAATATCTGGTACTGTCCATGGTTTCAGGCATTCCATCTTGGAATGTACCCCCTGTGGAAAAGGGGGGCTACTGTACCTAAAAAGGAACAATAATTTGAATGAGAGCAGATTTCCCTCAGAAACATGGAGTCAGGAAGAAGTGGCACATTCTTCGAGTGCTGAAAGAAAAGAATTTCACCCCAGAATTCCATTTCTAGTGAAAATATCTTTCTAGGTGTTTGGTCACCCAGACCAAAAAGAAGGAAGGTGAGACAAACAGTCTCCATGAAGGGAAACAGAGAAAACTTGTGGTCAGCTGATCTGTACACCCAGAAGATGTTCTCCAGACGAATCAGAAATGTTAACACTAGGAACATCAAGACAGAAGAGCACCGGAAGGGTAAATCCACGGGTAAAAATGATATTCTTGATCTTTTTAAATTCTGTTGGACAGCTGACGTGGTTTTGCGGATGCATCGTGCTGTGTGCGATGTTATCAGAGGGGAAGCTGGACGCGCCGTACACAGAACGCTCCGTGCTACCTGCGCAACTGCTTGCGAGTTTCCAAATAGAAAGGATTAAGGGAAAAAGTGGTTGGTACACACAGAGCATTTTTCATATTGGTGCTCCAAATAAAAGCTAAATTCGCGAGATTCTTCAGCCAAGATGATCTATTTACAATCACTACTGTTCTTCAATCTCTAACCCTCCTTCCTTGGCTGAGTGACAAACCTGAGGAACCCAAGGAGTTTCTGTGAGCAGAGGGGGAGAGAGCCCTGAGCCAGAATCCCTCCACCACCGTTCCAGGTCGCGGGACCTCCCTTGTTCAGGCGGGCCACTCCATTCTGTTGCACCCTTGTCTCTCATTTGTGGAACCAGAGTAGTTCCCCTACCCCACCCACCTCAAGGAGCACCTACTAAAGATGCTAGCCTATGGTTAGGAGCCAAAGGGCTCAGAGTTTAGGCCAGGTTTTGCCCGTTAATGGCAATCCAACCCTGAGCATCAGTATCCTGATGTAAAAATAGAGCTACTATGTACAGCACGATGAGGACGACTTCAGAGATGGGAAGTACTCCAATGGACAGGCCAAAGTCAGCCAGCTTGCAGGGTCCAGAGCCTTTCTGCTTTAGATCTTTCTGATGCCCCTAGTCAGGGTGATGTTGGGGATGATGTCTGTCCTCCTCTCCTCTTAGACAAACTGCATTTCGCCCTTTAAAAAAGAAAACCCTTGCTTTGGGGCTTATCTAGAGCCTCCTTTGTGATCAATGTAAAATTTATGTCACTCCGAGCCGAGATGCCCGGAGCTGCTCGGTTCTACACCCCGTCCCACATGGAGCTTCCCGCTCAGCTGGGAGTCTGCTTCTCCCTCTACTCATGCTCTCTCTCTCTCTCAAAATAAATGAATAAAATCCTTAAAAAATTAAAAAAAAAAAAAAGAGTCTCTTATGGGACTCTGCATTCAGCCACAATCTTTGGAGGGCTGCCATCACCCTTACTGGCAATCCTGGCCACCGTTTGACCAAATCAGCAATTCAAGAAAGGATCTGTTGATATCTGAGCATTCGCTTTCATGTATTTCAAGCACTCACGACATTATGATGTGAAAATCTCCTTATGTATTTCACAGGTTGAAATTATGTCAGTTTTAGTATAAAGATATTTTATTATTGCAAATATAAAATATAGTCACAATAATTGTGAGAGCTGTTAATGTTCTGAACTAAACAATTAAGACTTTTCAAACAGTTAATCCAGTAGGCACATGGACTGACAATTACTACTAATATTAAGAGTCATCAGGATGACTTGGGGAAGAGAACATGCTTTGTGAGCTGACAGATACGTTTATATATTTATTTATACTTATATACTTACTTTCTTATATATTTATTTATATATTGATTGTAGGCTCCATGCCCAGCGTGGAGCCCAGTGCAGGGCTTGAACCCACGACTCTGAGATCAAGACCTGAGCTGTGATCAAGAGTCAGGCACTTAACCGACTGAGCCACCCAGGAGCCCCAACTGACAGATGTTTATAAACATTTTTTTAAAGGGCAGAGCAAGAGACTGAGGACTCTAATTCTACCTGGAAACAACCCAAATGCCCCACCATTGGTGAACTGGTGAGCAAGTCACAGAATGGAATACTGTTTAGCAATAAAAAACAGTATGTTGTTGATAAATACAATGGAACGGATGACTCTCAAAACACTTTATGCAAGTCAAAGAAGCCAGACTTGAAGGCTGCACTCCACCTAATTACATTTAGGACATTCTGGAAAAGACGAAACTCTACGAGCAGAAGGCAGATTAGCACTTGCTAGGAGCCAGGGGAAGGGGAGGGGATGACTTCCAAGGGGTACAGGGGAACTTCCTGGGTTGATGGAAATGTTTTGCATGTTGACTATGGTGATGGTTCCATGACTCTATGTGCTTATCAAAATTCACAGAACTGTATACCCAAAAGGGTGACTTTTATTGTATGTAAATTATACCTTAGTAAACCTGGCCCTCAATAAAGAATTTACACCATAATTCAAATATTTGTAAAATCATTTGTTACACTAGTCTTCATAATATTAAACAAAGAAATCCTTTAAGAATTGTATTAATTTTATTTGATTCCATTCAGGCTATGAGTCTTAAGGAAAACATATTTCTATTTGAGAGTTCTTTTGTATCTCGGAGAAGGGTGAATTTAGACAGGATGCCCACTTCAGCACCTCCACATTTTATGAGGGAAAAAAACCCTTTAAAATCAGGTACAATAGCTGCAATAATTCATTCTTGAAGCAAAGAATATTGTGAGTACAAAAGAGAAAACCTGTTAAGGAAAGGTTAGGGACTTCTCCTCCACTAGCCTCAGTTAGTGCTGTATCCTCAAAGTATCTTGCCTACAGGTGGGATCTAGCAGGAGACAGTGCTAAGAAAGTACTGTCAGACTTTTAGAAACTATCTAATAAAAACTAATAGCATTATAATCTTTGATTTTTAAAATAAAGTTTCCAATTCACTGATAAATTTCCAGAATTCTTCTACAAGTACTCATTTTAACCGTCCACCACCCAGCCAGAACGTGCTGTGGGCCACTCTGGCAGCCGGCCCATCTCAGCCAGCCGGGGGTCCATCCATGAGGGGGGCTGGGCTGCGGGTGCGGGTGGGGTGGCCTTCTTACCTTGTATCAGAGGAAGGTAAAGGTGGTATTGATCAAGTTCCCCACTGAAGACGGCAAAAGCCTGGCGCTTGAGCAGCATGGCTTTCTGCTCGAAACTTGAGAACAGTTTTAAAGAACTGCTCTGCATGTCTAGAATAAAGATAGCCAATAAATTCCATTTAGTGAGAAAACTGCAATCGGAGGTAAGTGATAGGACATTCATAATCGTGTAATTTCTATCCTTCCTGGTGAAAAATCATGGTCCTAAGTAATTATGATCTTGTGGCTATTATTCACATATTTATTTGTAAACACAGATAATTCTTTAATGACATTTAACGATAAGGCATTAGAAGGGGATATGAGGGATAGACAAGTATTCCTAATAAATTATGGTAAACCTATCATTACTTGCAAAAGTATCCCCCCCTCCCCCAACGCTGTAGGAAAGGTTGTTGGGGCCTTCTGGTCAATAGCCTGGAACTGGGAGACTCATTCAGGAGTCCTGACGCATTATGCACATTACATTTTGCAGCTTAGATGGCATCATTAAAGATCCGAGTGGAGCTCTGAGCTACGTAGTAAGAGCTGATTATGATGGGATCGGTCCTTTAAAAGTGTAATTTATGTGCAAGTAACATACAACTTACTCATTAAATCTTTAAACATTGTTTTCTCGTGAGTCAGAAGATGATCAATAATGGACTTCCAACTGGATATAAAAAAAAAAGCAGAATTAATTAAATATGTAAAGGATGACAGTCAGATTAGAGGCATCAAGAAAAGAACATGCCCCTTTGAGATCTACTAAAACCCATTTGCTGAAAAGAAGTTAGTGAAATGAATAGGTTTTAATACAAGGGAAAGCTGAGCAAAAGCTCTTCATTTGTAAACTTAATGGCACAGGCGATGAATAACAAAGGAAAGAATGAATAATTCCCAGCTCACAGTAAAAGGAAAACGGTTTTTTCAAGAGTTGCCCTACGTTCACACAGGAGGCTGTTCATATGCTTGTGCTGATGGAAAGAAGTGGGAGAAGTGACATCAAATATGACTAGTTTTCACGTGGGCTCCCCAGAGGAGCAACAGGACTTCAAGCTGAAAGCCACAGGACTGGGGGGGGGGGGTGGCAGGGCAAACTTCGACCAATCGCCACCCTCCATTCCTGCCGTTGACAAACACGTCAGCCATGACAGGCGGAGAGTCAACGTAGTGGTTTTGCTGACCTCCCAGGAAAAGTGCAGGGAGTTCACCTCACATCTGTACCTCAGTGGCAGTGCCTGGCCGGCTGCAAGGTCTCAGTGGGAACTCGTGAAGCGTGAGCCGAGATGTGGGTAAGGACACCACAGTATCACCCGTGGGCTCTGTCATCTCAGCGCTGGAGTACTCTGTGACTCCGAGAGGGAGCAGCACTAGGCCAGGGGACTCTGGAACCCCAGACTGTGCGCTCTGGGGAGTATATGCTCTCGGAATTGAAATCCTTTTGATAAAAAATGCACCTCTGTATTTTTAAAACACTCAACCCCTCTGCCATGAACACAGTTAACATGTGAGCTTGTGACAGGGACATCCTGGGATCTGGGTTGATGCTAACTGCTCCCATTTCAAGCAGAAGAATCCTGTCAACCGAAACACTTTTTCCACTTGAGGATTTGCAGCAGCCCTTTGTCAGAACAGCATTTCTTACTGTGCACAGCAAGTGTCCATCTGAAAGAAAGCAGGGTCCAAGAATAACTCCAAGACTTCTTTCTTCCAGGCTCGCTTTGTATAGGCGTAGCCGCTCAGAGAGCTCAGCAGCTGAGTGCCGGCCCGGAAGCTGGGAGCGTTGTAGGCGCTGAACAGGGGTGGGGAGAGGAAAAGGTCAAGGTCAAAGGCTGCGCAAAGAAAGCCACTTGGTGTGTTTCCCATAACCGATTTGCTACCTAGGGGCGGGACAGCACGGAGAAGACGGCATTACCTGTGATTGCGTAGGTAAGGAAACACGTAATAAAGCAAGCGGGAGATCAAGGGCACCGCTTTCTCCTTCTCGTCACTTCGATAAACCATGTCCAGGAGAGAGGCCAGGACCTACCAGAGCAGGATCACAAGAAAACAGAAACCCTCTGAAGCCGGCGACAGGAAGAATCAGTCCCCGAGGGGCACATAACCTAACAAGACAACTCCCGGGGGCAGCTCGAGGCCGAGAGCGGCTCTCGAGGGCAGCCAGCAGGGGCGCCGGCACTCGCTGGCCCGAGAACGGAGCGCCTGCACGGAGCTCCGAGCTGGCCAGCATGCCGTCGAGGGAGGACAACTCGGGTGTGCACTGACCTCTGCCAGGAGAGACAGCGCCTGCACGCTGTATACCGAAGGGGCAGATGCGGACACCATTGCTGAAACAGCGGCCGTGGAATCTGCTGACACAAAGAGGCATTTGTGCTTTAATCATGGCGGATGGGCCACCATCTGTGCCCCCGAAACATCGCATGGATGTGATGATGCGCCCCAGCTTTGCACACTGACCATGTATGCATCCCTTAGGGGTTCCTCTCTGTGACCATGTTCAACTTCAGGAAGAACCTGGGTACTATGGTCAAATAAACTAGCGCCGACTACTGTCCTCCTCCCCATCTCTCTTCTCAGCACTGTTCTCAGAACGTCCACACCGCCTTGGATGCTCCATCTTACCCTCCAGGCCCCGACCCCTGGCCTTCCTTCTTCCCACAATCTGTTACTCTCCGCCAGCTTGGTCACCCACTGTCACCATCACACCCTTGGCCTCCCCAATTTCCCAAATCTCCATTTCCAGCCTCCTTCTCTGACCACCTTACCTTTCCTGAACCCTTGCGCAGACCACCAAACCCTTCGGCCTGCCACCCTAAGCAGCCATCAAATCCTCCAGGTCTGCTCTTCTCGCGTCCCCACCTATACCCATGGTCTCCCATCTACCTGGCAAACATCCTGGACTCTTCTGCTGCTCTCTCCCTCTGAGACACTCACCTGGAAAAGTGCAAAGCTGGCTAAACCCACAGATCAGCCTGTGCTGGTCTGTGTAGCTAAATGCTCTGGAGAAAACCAAACAACGATGGAAGAGATCTCACTTTCCTTCATGACCATGACTCTCAAAAAGGACCTGATGCTACTGGATAGTCCTACCATCTGTGCCCTGGCGGTGTGCTGGCTTTCCTGCTTTGCAGCATTATTCTTGCAGAACTTCCCTCTGTAACCATCAATACTCTTCCCTTCTCAGCTGATAACCACACCTCCTAATTCTCTGAGAAAATTAATGGAAACAAATGGAAACTCCCTCAGTTTGGCCACTAGACGCTATGAATCTAGAACATATATATATCTACATTCTCTGCCTTGTCTCCTGTTTTGATAGACACATTCCTGGCTCCTATGGAAGAATAGTAGTCCTATTTATGACGTCAAGCCTGGCCCCATGGCCATCAAGTGCTTCATTTAATAACTATCCTTTCTCTCTTTGGTATTTATTTCTTCCTCTCTGCTACACGGATCTGTCACCATACAAATATGCTCTGGTATACTTCAATTTAAACACAAAGCAAATAAGGGGTATTCTTTGGTCTTTAGTTCTGCTTGGTTACTGTCCTACTGACAAGTGAGCCTCAAGGGGTTCTCTGGATTCACGGCCTCCTCCTCCTCTCCACCCGCTCCAGTGTTCCCACCCCCGTGGCTTCCATGCTGTCAAGCCCAGCGGATCTCTGTCCGACCTTCAGCTGTTTCTCAGCAGCCTTCCATCATGTTACTCCTCTCTCCTTCTGGAAGCATCTTCTCATGTTTCATGACTGTGCTCTCTTGGTTGTCCTCCTACCCACCCCAGTGACCACTTAAGTGTCTTTTCTGGCTCCTTCTCTTTTTTTCTGACATCTCAAATGTAATACTTGCAAAACCAAGCTCAATTTCCTGTTCTAGAATGTTCTTATTTTGGTCTTCTCCACCTCAATAAATTGCATAAGCTAAAAACCAAAGTCATCCTTGATTGCCTTTTTTGTTAGCCACCAGATGCATCCCATCAGCAAATTCTGCTGACTCTGCATCTAAATCAGGCCACCTTTCTATCACCCCTGCCTCCAAGCCAACATTGTCTCTTGCTCACACCACTGCAAAATCCTGTTAACTGGACTTCCCTTTTCTGCCCTCACTTGGTACAGCCTTTACTGCTCACAGCAGCCAAACTGATGTTTTCTAAAGACTGAGGAAGAGTCTATCACTGCTCTAAACACTTAAATGGCTTCCACAGCGAGTGGGAGGAAATCTAAGCTCCTGACCAGGCTCCCCTCAACCCCAGCAACCCTCAGCTCCCACTCAGCTCCCTGCCCACCTGCCCCCTGCTAAGCTCCAGCCAGGCTGGTCACCTGGTTTCTGGCCCACGCCCACCTTGAGGACTTGCCATCCCCCCGGGCAGCACCCTCTAGGTCTTTGCACAGCTGCCCCGACTTCTCACTTCTCAGCGCAACTGTCCCCTCCCCGGGGACACACGCCGTAACATCTCTCTGTTCCCAGCTGCTCCTTGTAATTGGATTCTTATTGTCCTTACACTAAGAACCACCTGAAATTCTCAGGGTCATTTACTTCTTTTTTCGATCTTTAAAAAGCTTCATTTTGAAATAACTTCAGATTTTCAAAAGAGTTGAAAGATCCCTTTGTTAATGTACTTTTTGCTTATTGTCTTCCATGCTGCCCCCGTGTCTGCGGCTGTAGGGCCCGCACGCGGGACACAGTGTGCAGGACACAGTGTGCGGCACACACCACACCCGCACTCAGGGGGAGAACCCGCACATCCGGCGCATGCATACAAACTTTAAATGGAGACAAATGCATTATTTGAAGCCTCACTTTGTTTCATGCTTTCTATGGCTAATATGTACACGTAATTTGTTCAAGTCAAGTAAAACACAGTCATGATCTAAACAGTCAGGGATTTTGGTACTCTTTAATTAGCTAATTGAGTTTTACAGAGAAGCTCAAAAATCACCTCCAACTTTGGAATTCTCTGATTTCTTTAAACAAAAATCAGGTAATTTTACTGTAGTATTATCTTGAGGTCAAATGTAATTGCACAGAAGCCAGGCCCAGTAACCGTGGACCGAACACGGTCGGCACAGCCGCTCTGGTGGTGGAGAAGCAGTTCGATCTGTACTTCAGCACGTGGGACAGAAATGACTGAGGGCAGATTAGCCCAGATGCAAGTGCTCCCTCCCTGAACCACAACTATAACCATAACCACAGCCTGAGAAAGCCTCACGGTTGCTTTATATGAGCAAATGATAGCACACTATAGTATCTTCGTTACACAATGAAGTATAATTATTTTTCTTATGCAAACCACAAAACTAGTTATCAAGCCAATATGGCAGAAGTAGCGGCCAGTGGTACCACAGTTTGTCGAGTACGCCATCCTTCCTCCTTCTGGGAAGAGAAGCCCCCTTCCGGTAGGCACCCATTTCTCATGGCTCTCGGGCACCAGCCCTTCCCTCTTCTCCGGGTCAGCCGTGTGGCGCAAGACGAACCACCCAGAATCTCTGCACGAGACTTGGTTCGCCTCAGCTGAGTGTCTGATTCCTGCTATGCCTAGAATCAGACCCCGAAGCCAGGGCTTTTCACTTACATGAGCCCATGTGTTTTGTTCTGTTGTTTCTATTAATTCTGCTACTTGTGAGAGAAAAGAGCCCTGACTTCTTGACCCTTCTATGGTAGGTTAAAGATCACAGGCTTCGCTTTGAGCTGCTGCTGTAGCTATTGCTAATGACAATGAAAGAGGTAGTAACATATCACAGGACAGTTTCTGAACATTTCCTTTGCAGTGGGTACTGTACTATGTAGCTCATATTAAGAACCTAAATGTAATTTTTTGCCCCTGTGTTAATAAAACTGAGAGCAAACTGGTTTACTTGTCTGGTGTAACCAATACTGGGACTGGACATACGTTCCTGTCTCTCTGTTAAATAACATGGAGAACTAGCGAAAACAATTACTTGCTCCAAGATACCCTTAATCCTGAAAGAATAACTGAAAACCAACTAAAACAGCTTACATATCAAAACGGGCAGCGTACTTGTCAAGATTCACTTCGGGACTCTTGCCTTGCACTGTGCCCACCAATCCAAAACTCTGCCTAATCCCAACCAGTTCCCCACCCTAAAAGATCTGCCACAAACGACTCAGCCAAGGTCCTGCAACCCTACACACATCCTCCCCAAACTTCCCCTCATAGATGAGACATTGCTATGAGCCTGCCAAGTCTGTCTCTCCCTGCAGTAGGTCTAATAACCTACGATCTGCTTCATCGACAGGTCTGTCCGGTGGTCTTCAGGGCACCAGAGATTAACCATCTCCATGACTATGTTTAGGGCAGACTCAAGAGCACCTGGCTGATCGATGGTCCGAGTAAACAGATGAATCTCCTCTGAGAGTCTCCTGACTGCTTTCCTAGGAAGCTATAACTAATAATAAGGCTGGGCTGTACCTAGCCCATGTGACCTCCACTCGAACATCTTCACATCCCAGGCAGTGATGAGACACAAGGATCACTGAGACGCAAGGGTGTGTTAGTCACAAAGAAAAGACGCAATCTAACTGCCCGACAACAGTTTGTGGGTTTACTGAATTTTCTTTCCACAGTTCCACAGAAAGAAAAACATACATTTCCATATTTTTTATACCCCACAGATTTCTAATCCATGCAAGTTGTCTTGGGAAGCTACTTTCCTGGATTCTGATCTAGGCTCAGTGAGGGCTTCCATGGTAGCATATGTCACTCGGGGCCCTACCAGTGGAATCCTATTGTTTATTGCACATAAATTATGTTGTAAACAGTAAAAACAGACTACTGGATTTAAAAAAAAAATTTTTTTTTTTTTTTTTAAGTAGGCTCCACACCCAGCATGGAACCCAGTGCGGGGCTTGAACTCACAACCCTGAGATTAAGACCTGAGCTGAGATTAAGAGTCAGACGCTTAAACATTTGAGACACCCAGGTGCCCCCAGACTGTTTACTTTTAAGGGCAAACCAAACCCCCTCACAGTAGCTGGCAGCAGGCATTCTCTTCTGACCCTCTCTGTACCTACCGCACAAATCTTCCTCAGCGTCAGATTCTTCTAGAGAGATCTGAGGCTGGGCCTTCACTTCCAGGTTTCTGCTTAGCCAGCTGGTTTGTTCCAAGGAAGAGCCGGCAATGTTCCCTACAGCTTCTAGAATTTTTTGAGTGACTTCCTGAGAGAGTAATGGGGAGAGAGAGGAAAGGAAGTTAGGCCAGGAAAATAATCTAAAATGCCTAAAACAGCACCAACCAGTAGAAATACAATGTAGGCCACAAGTAGAACCACACAGGTATTACGAAGTTTTCTAGGAACCATATTAAAAGATCAGAAGAAACAAGTTCATAATGTTCAACCTCGTATATCCAAAATATGATCAGCATGTAATCAATGTAAAAATTAATGAGATTTCACATTTTTTTTTTTGCACTAGGCTTTCAAGATCTGATGTGTGTTTTACACTATAGCATGTTCAATTCGGACAGCCACACTCCCAGTGCTCAACAGCCACATGTGACTAATGGCTTCCATACTGGTCACTGTGGGTGCACCGCGGAGAAATGGGAAGTCACACGGCACGCTGCATCTAGCAGATGCATTTCCCAGTTTCTGGAGGACCACGGGTTCTTGCTAGAATTGCAACTTTCAATAACATAACAAGACACACAATGAAATAAATGAAATGGACTCGATGAGGGTGAAGTGAGGAGTGATCCGTATCAAGTACAATCCGTAGAGAATCGGGTCACGTGGCTGTGATAGGGAGAGAAACGCTGAGCCACTTTCTCAGGCCAGCATCACCAAGTCTCACCAGCGGAGACTGGCTGCATGTCCTGGACATCTGAGCATCGAACCATCCTGACTTCCACTATAGCTGTGTTGAGGCATGAGGCAAGAGCGCACCCATCCGCCAGCGGCCAGGGTGGGGGTGGGGTGGGGGGAGTGAACTTGAGGAAACTACCTGCCCTGAGCCTGGACAGAGGTGTGCTGTGGCTGATCGTGGCAAGAAAGAGCAGGAAACGGACCGAGAGCTCAGAGGAGGTCCCACTTCTCATGCGGCGAGTGACGGGGAAGGAGTGCAGGCCCTGCCTTGAAGCAGGGGTGAGGAGCTGGTGTCGGGACGCTGGACACCGTGGGACAGAAGCACCCACAGACGAGCAGGGGCGAGGTGCACCAGCTGTACTGGCTGTGGTAACACCATGGCCAAAGCTACCCCTGGAAGGGACTGAAGGGAGGGGCACGCTGGAGGGCGCAAAGTGGGGCCTTGAGAGGGGAGTTTGGGAAGTGCCGTCCAAGCGCTGGTCACCAGCGTCTGGGCTTTAATGATGCTTCCTTCTCGACAAGTGGAGGCCAAAGGAGCCCCGTGAGCCTCCTAACTATGCTTGAGTGTCCTGTAGACGGTGCTCCAGCGGTTCGGCAGTGGAACTGGACAGACCGTTCACAAATGCCAGGGGTCGTAATGATTCGCAGAAATACCGCCAGGGCTATCAAACTGACACATGTTCCTGTTTACACTTGGCTCCAAAAGCCCCTGAATCAATGATTCTCATGGTTGCAAAATAGTGACTTCCTAACTCCATCATTCTATTTATTCTACTCTAAGATTTCCCTTCTAGGGTGAGTTTCACTTTTACTTTTCAGGATTTTTGAGATTTCCTACGAGTACATACTGCTTTAAAAAGAGGGGGTAAGAAAGGCTTCCAGGGAAGAGATCCACAGGGACGGAGTTATTAACCTAACGCTGCTGGAGCCGCAGCTGCGTACGGGGAGGAGAGGGGGCGTCCTGTCAACCCACAGCGGACTGCTCAAGCCTGACACAAGAGCTCTGGCAGGAGACTCTGGCCTGGGTCTGCGGAGCCCTCTAGAGACGGTAACAGAGGAAGTCAGCCGTGAGAACAAACGCAGATCCGAGGAACGACTCTGCCCAGTACCGCTGATCCACGGGCACGTCTTCTAAAAGGGGGACACCACCTCTGCTGAGCTTTTCACACACAGACCTGCAGGTCTTTCTGGTCCTTCTTGCTTTCCAGGTTGGGAGTTCTCGTCACAAAGTCGTTCAGCATGCTGTTGAGAGACAATCAGCTTCAGACTGAGAACGCTGCAGAAACGAGGGACATTCCGGCAGACACACGGGAACGTGAAAGCTGGGTCACATTACCTGAGGAGCAGAAAGTATCCGGGGGGAGCTAGGTTCACCTGTACCGATTCCTTCAACACGGCCAACAACGAAGGAAAGTTCTCTTGCAAGGCTGCTACCGGGAGCCTGTTTTTAAAAAAACAGGAAAAAATACCCAATTGTGAATAAGTCAAAACACGTTATTACAAGCACATTTTAGGTCCGGGCAGCTGGAAAGCAGCGGGAAGATGGCATAGCTGACTGACCTGTTTGTTCTTTTTTAAATTAAAATATGCACAAATGAAATTTTTGTACTCTGGCGAGAACTTGGACTCTAGAGACCAGAAATCCTGCTGCTGTCAGGTCAGATGCTCCTGGTTTCCTGTCTATCAAATAAAGGCCTTGAACCAGAGGGCTGTCTGATCCCTTGGGCCTGTCTAGCTCTAGCATCCGGTCTCCCCAGTGTTGTTGGTAACGGAGTCAGCCCTCGGGTCACAAGGCCACCCACCAGGAAGCCGATCTTCAGTAGCTCTCGCTTGAGGACTGCACAGCACAACATGCTGCAGCCCAAGGGCCCCGGGTTCGAGTCCTGGTGCCTGACGTATGGCCTCCGCAGTGACCTCGGCGGTGCCCCCTCTGCAAGAGGAGGAGGGTAAAAACCTAACCTGCAGCTGCTCTGGCAGCTCACGTATCACTCAGACCGCTGTGACAGACGCTTGCTAGCATGACGACGCATGGCAGCTATCACCAGGAAAGACGTGACCGGCTCCTCTCTAAATCCCGGAAGAAGGAACCGGAACGATGCTTGGGGCTGAAGCATCAACAGCTGGTCAGAACTGCACCCCAGACCCAGGGACTCCTAGGATTCTGACTGTCTCGATCTAGACCCCTGCAAACTCAGGGTGCAGAGTTGGAAGAACCCCAGAACGGGAACTGTGTTAACCAAGGAGATTGTATCTGGTTGTCAGACTGCCCGATTGCATAACTCCTACCACACACGTGAGGATTTGGAGGCTTCCTTGAGAACGGGGCTCTACCCCCCACTTCCCCCTCGTTACTGCAACAGAGATGACCCCACACAGTGGAGGGGCTGCGAGCTGCACCCGGATGTGCCCGTGCAGGACCTGAGCAGTCCAGGAAGCCTTCCTTTCCACGCGTGGAGAACCATGTGGGGGATCCGCCTCCCTGCCTCCTACAGCAGAGGCTCCTGAAAAACGCCAGTAAGCTCGGGACACCCAGGCAGGAGCCACGGGAGAGCACTGAGGACAGCACCCAAAAGATTCATTTCTGCTTTTTCTAAAAGAAGTCTGTAACACGTTTAACACTGAACATAAAGGGTTCTACCCACAGCAGCTGGATTTTATGAAGTCAGATCAGATCTCTGAAGAAGGAAAAGTAAAATCATCAGGGCATTCTCATACCTCAGGAGGAAACTAAGACCCTGTCAAGATATTTTCTGAACTAAGGCTCTCCAGCTGTCAACAAGTATGACCAGCGTTCCATTTAGAATCACTGCAACAGCATCTATAATTGAGACACGTTTGGGAAGGGTTGTGTTACCTTTGGACGAAAGCATAGCAAAACTGCAACACGGGGATATCCACAAGGGGCGATTTCTGAAAATAAAAGTGAAACCAATGACTCCAAGTTGGTAGGAAATAAGGTTAGGGAAAAAAAATTACAACACAAAATGAAACAGAGTCTATATCCTCACAAAGCAAAGGTTTTTAGTCAGAGCCTTTCAAATACAGTAACATATGTGAACACATCCCCCAGGTACAACGAAACAAACCTATGCTATGAGGTCCCGAAACCTTACTGACTTCTTTGCAGACTTCCAGGGCGAGTCCACGCCAGGCTTTTAACAAGTATTCAGGGAAAATTTGGTATAATAACTGCACCTCCCTAAACAAAAAGGTGGTGGACAATGTGGACCCTCATGAGTGCTTGCAACTAGCTACAGATAAGACACGATAAAAAATTCTAAATCCTAGCTCATGGAATTTCCTCAAACTCAAGCCAGACAACTTCCCTAAATCCCAAGTGGCTGCAACTACTTAGAAACTGGTTTTGAAAATACATTTTTTCCCCTCCTTGCTTATAAAAGTTATTTGTAGAGGTTACAGAACTTGAGCTAATTGAACTAATCACAAAATCTAATTGTTATTCGCACAGCCAAACACCAGCCAGCCATGCTAACTGAATTTAAATAAAACAAACAAAAAACAAACAGCCAGCTAGATGAGATCTAGTGGTTTTTTTTTTTTTTTTTTTTTTAGCCCAGGAGCTGCAGATACTTGTAGGAACTGAAGTAACACGAAGGAACAAAACTGTAAGCGCCTGCTGTGTGCTCAGAGGCCATCGCAGAGGCTCCTCCTGGAGGACAGCTCGCTCTGCTGCTGCAGCTGTAACGCTGCTCGTAGGAAGTGACCACCAGCGCAGGGTCAGTCTCCTGACACTTGACATTTGCTCAGGGTTGTAAATGCAAAGTCACCATGGATCTGATGGCCCCTCCATCCCTGCTCCTCTCTTCGGGGTTGATTAATATTTATGTACACGACTGAAACGCAACAAGACTACCCGGCATTCACGGGAGGCTTGACAAAGGCTACGGATGTCACCCGTGTGCACTTCCATCCCCGATTCCTTGTGCCTCGACGGTTCCATAATCTGGCCTCATGGTGTTAATTTTTAGGCCGGCCTATCCTCTTTTCCCAACTAGGATACAGCTGACTGAGGGCAGAAACAGTTTTACTAGTTAGGATTCCTTACCACTGAAGCACATAGTTGACTTTCAATTCTGGAATGAAGGAAGGGACCAGGGCCCCGAGCACAACTGACTGGAAGCCGTGACAGGCCTTCCTCGCACGGACACTTCTGTAGAGGCTCCCCCATGCCGTGTGCAAGGGGCCCTTTCGGATGAGGTATCCAAATGAAGAGTCCTACTCTAAGACAGGTGGAACTATAAAAACGGCCAAGGAAATTCTTGGTCAGTTTTCTCACTTACAGGGTGAGACATGGCCGAAAACGTTGCTGATTCCCAGGTTCAGCTTTTGTTTGCTGTCCCCAGTGCGATGACCTTAATATCCAAAGCTGTATTCCTTTCATTTGTTATAAAACTTTTTATCATGGTAAAATATACATAAGGGGCTCAGTTGGGTGAGCATCTGACTCTTGATTTCAGCTCAGGTCATGATCTCAGGGTCCTGGGATTAGCCCCACGTTGGGAGGGAGTCTGCTTGAAGATTCTCTCTCTCCCTCTGCCCGCTATCCCACTCACGGTCTTTCCAAAATAAATAAATCTTTAAAATATACCTAGAATTTGCCACTTTAACCATTTTTTTTTTTTTTAAGATTTTATTTATTTGACAGAGAGAGACAGCCAGCAAGAGAGGGAACACAGGCAGGGGGAGTGGGAGAGGAAGAAGCAGGCTTCCAGCAAAGGAGCCTGATGTGGGGCTCGATCCCAGGACTCTGGGATCACGCCCTGAGCCAAAGGCAGACGCTTAACGACTGAGCCACCCAGGCGCCCCCACTTTAACCATTTTTAAGTGTCCAGTTCGGTGGCATTAAGGTTCACATTGTCATGCAACAATTACTACCATCCACGTCCAGAACTTTTTCATCTTCCCAAATGGAAACTCCGTCCTCATTAGACAGTAACTCCTGTTCCCTCTCCTCCTGCCTCTGGCAACCACCATGCTACTACCTTCTGTAGAAAGTATGTATGCAATGGACTACTCCAGAGACCGCATATAAGTGCAATCACTTGGCATGTCCTCAAAGGTCACCTACTATTGTAGCAGGTGTCAGAATTAACTTCCTTTTCAAGGCTGAATGATATTCCACTGCATGGTTAGACCCGATGTTGTTTATCCAATCATCCATCAATGGATACTTGGGTTGTTTCTACCTTTTCACTACTGTGAATAACTCTATAAACACTGGTATACAAATACCTGTTCGAGTAAAACTCCATTTTTAAATAATCACTTTGTCCGTTCTGCTAGTTTTCATTTAGGGAATTATATCTTTCCTAACACTTCTATTTTTTAAATTTTAACTTATTTTTTAAAAGATTTTTATTTGAGAGAGTATGCACACGAGTGGGGAGGAGGGGCAGATGGAGAGGGAGAAGCAGACTCCCTGCTAAGTGTGGAGCCCGATGTGGGACTCAATCCCAGGACCCTGAGATCATGACCTAAGCCGAAGGCAGCTGCTTAACCAACTGAGCCACCCAAGCGCCCCTTTCCTGACAATTTTAAATCACGTGATAGAAGGCAATTATTTCAAAGTCAAATCCCTGGTTTCTATCAAATTAACTAAGAGCAAAACAGCTCCCACACTTTCACTGAGGCACCCTGCTTTGGTAAACACAAAAACCTCTGGGGCGCCAGGCTGGCTCAGTCAGTGGAGCATGTGACTCTTGATCTCAGAGTTGTGAGCTCGAGCCCCACGTTGGGTGTAGAGATTGTTTAAGAATAAGACCTATTAAAAGAAAAAGCTCTAAGGGCATTAGAAAAACGTTAAACCACAAAGTCTGCTCTGTTTCAAAACCACTGCACGTGACTGGAAAAGGCCTCGAGGTAGCAAGGACTCTCTCGGCTGCTGCGCAGAAACAGGGAAGCACGACTCTAGAAGCTTCACGGTTCCATTCTAGCACCCTTTACATGCCACTGCTTCCACCGCGGCCAGACGACTCTCTTCCTTCTCAGCATGCTTGGAAGGAATCCTGTCCTCTGACCTGTATTTCTCACTTTTACATAAAAATTATGCAAACTTTTAACTTGCCCTTTAACAAAGACGTTCCTTTTCTCTTTCAACTCTGGCCAGAGCTCTCTTATTGACTAGGCCTGTGGGGACTAGGGCTTTCAGCAGAAATGACTCCGTCCTGCACTAACCTGAACAAACACTACCGTGGTTTCTAGCAGCTCAAGGCGGGGTCCCTCAGATGATAACCCCCGTCCCCTTAAAATGCCTGCCCAAGAGAGCTCAAGGCTGCCGAAACAATTTGCCATTTGCTGAGTCAACACCTAATAGGCTCCTGATCTCCCTTCTCAGAGCATTTATTAAGAAAAGGATAATTATTATTATTATTATTTTTAAAGATTTTATTTATTTATTTGACACAGAGAGAGAGAGCCAGCGAGAGAGGGAACACAAGCAGGGGGAGTGGGAGAGGAAGAAGCAGGCTCTTAGCGGAGGAGCCCAATGTGGGGCTCGATCCCAGAACGCCAGGATCACGCACTGAGCCGAAGGCAGATGCTTAACGACTGCGCCACCCAGGCGCCCCAAGAAAAGGATAATTATTAATACTTCAAGATGTACATGCATCTTCTACAATAGGAAATGTCTTTCTAAAGGACCTGGGAGCTGTCCTCTGAAATACTACCACTGAAAGAGACAGGACCTCTGTCTCCCAGGCTCCCGGAGTGTAGGAGCCTGCCTGCCATGAGCACCAGTCACCAAACCCAGACGGCCCACTTACAACAACCAAGCCCCCTCCCTGCTTTTTTGGAATTTTCCACTTCCCTGACTTTGCTGGAGGCCCTGCTCGTTCACCCTTCCTACTCTGCCATTTTCCGGCTGAAGTACCCTGCTGCCTCTGCCCAAATCAGAACTGAGCTCAGCTCTCTCTCCCAACACAGTAGCTACTGAATAAAGCCGGTCTTTGCCACCTTTAAGTAGTATCTGGCTTTGCTTCTCTATGACGCCTTTTAGGCTGCAGGTACTTGGTAAAAACCCATCCCAGGCAGGGCGCGCCATGGCCGGGGTGTAAAGATGAAAGATGGGCCCTGACCTCTAGCTGCGCCCACCTTCAAACAGGTGCACTGAAGCCCATTAGGCACACCTCACGGGGTCTCCCCCAAGCCCAGTAGAACTCTTCCATTCCCCAACCCCAGGAACTCCCAGTTGCTCCTGCGACCTCTGCTTCACTCCCAAACAAAATTTATAAGACACAGAGATAGGACAGTGCTGCGCATTTATCTGGAAGATCCCCAGGCTTCCGACCTCGTCCCCTCGGATCTGCGGCGGCCTCTTCACCACCTCCTTTGCTAAGTGCAGCACCGTGTCCGTCTGCAGGGTGCTGAGCGCGCAGATCAGGTCGACAAGGGTCAGCTGGGATGCACTTGCCGCTGGGACAATCTGCCAAGGAAAAAAAATAGCTCCCTTAAAGCTCACAGAAAACAAAAATAAGAACGATGCAGTATTCTATAATAGCTGCCCCATGCAGAAAGAGCTTTTATCTTTTAAGTAAATATTTAAACAAAAGCTGGGTGAAGGACTCTACTGGTGGGGGTAAAGAGGACGCTGAGCATTTAATCACAGGAACGTAGTTGGCAACTGACATACATTCAGAATAACAGGGCCAGGTGATGACGGGGCAGTGACAGTGGTATGTTCAAGCTTAGAAAGCATGTTATTTCATTTTTTAAAAAAGTAATCTCTATACCCAGCGTGGGACTCAAACTCACATTCCTGAGATCAAGAGCTGAATGGTCTACTGACTGAGCCAGCAGGTGCCCCTCAGAAAGCATTTTAGAAACAGACACAATCTGAAGGAAGCAGGGTGGCACTAAAAGATAGCCCTGAAAGTTCGAGGACAGTAAAAGAAAAACCAGATAAACCGGGTTCTCGATAGTTGGCCCTGGCAGGAAGGCCCTGGTATGGGAGGTCCATTTTTGATGATGGAGGTCTGCAAACTGTGCTTACGCACTTGGAAGGATCAGGTTTGCCACCAAGGAAAACTCCACAGCTGCTAAGCAGAGTGGCCTGGACCACCACCTCTCGTGCCTCCTCAGGGAACAGGAGCCTATGTTGGGCACTGAGATTCTGTCCAGGGGGTGGGACAGACCCTCTGAGGGAGGTATGAGATAGGAACCTAGAAGGTCAAGAGAGGACAAAGGAAGAGGCCTGTGTTGGTTTTGCAGAAATAAACCAAATCCTTGGGGGACTTAGTGATGGACCAGTCAGTGGATATAGAATGGACGAGATGTGAACTGAAGTTACTTTTGGGAACAGGAATGTGAGGATTTAAATCGGTTTTACAGTTTTGTATGATTTTTATAAATTAAAAAGCCTATGGAACCTGCTGTGTCAGTGTAGGTTCATGACTGGAACATTCCAACATATCACTTGGTGGGGGGGGTGTTGATCGTGGGGGAGGCCACGCACATGTGGGGCAGGGGGCATTTGGGAAACCTCTGTACTTCCCCCTCAATTTTGCTGTGAACCTAAGAGTGCTCTTAAAAAAAAAAATAAAGTCTCTAAAATAATAGTTTAAAGAAAAGTCGTAAGATGGTATTACAACCAGGGAAGGACCCACAGGGGTTCTCGCGGGGAGGATGATGTACGGTTCCTCAAGCTGGGTGATAGGTTCACGGTGGTCTCTCTAGTGTGTGGAACATACACACCATATACACTCTTGTATGTGTGCTATTAGGTATTACATCTAAAAGGTTAACCGGAAGTACTAGGTATTCATTACACAGAGATCGGAGAACAAGCCAGGGGTGAGTCCTCCCCGCGACAGGCCTAGCTGGAGGCACAGCTGTGTCATCTGTGCATTTAAAGCAGTGAAACTACTCCAGCAGCTTCCCCTGCTGGCCTCTGATGTCACCTTTGATTACAGGAGACTCTGGTATTTCTGGCAGAGTAAGTACAA
The DNA here is from genome assembly GCF_023065955.2 of Ursus arctos. Taxonomy (NCBI): domain Eukaryota; kingdom Metazoa; phylum Chordata; class Mammalia; order Carnivora; family Ursidae; genus Ursus; species Ursus arctos. The sequence continues at coordinate 256,517 of NW_026623079.1, read as the reverse complement.
GCACAACTTTAATTTTTAAGACTCTACCTTCATCTTACTGAGACGCTTAACCTTCTTTCTGCTCCACACTGCTGCAACCGCGGCTGTCAACTGAACTCCAAGATGGGCCGTCAAGGGGTTCAAGAAGTCTAAAATTTTTTGTCGTATGGTCTAGAACACGGGAAAGAGAAGAGTTATGGCAAAGTAGTACCACAGTGTGTGTGTGCGTGTGTGTGTATGTATTCCTGAACATATTTATCTTTGGTGGGATTATATAAGAAAAAGAAATAATAAAACCACAGAGGAAGTTCTCTCACTTTGGTGGTTTTAAAGTAAACGGAAGAGGATCCCTTTGTGGCTCCAAGGAGATCGACGGGTCTCTTGTGAGTCTCCTCCTTTCTCAGAACATTCCAGAGAAGGGCCATGGTGTTAACAATTCGAGGCAACTCTTCCAGAATGGCATTCTTGGCATTTTTCAAATTGGTAGGATCGCTTACAGCGGTGGTCTAAAATTGAAAATGAGCATGAGACTCGGCTGTGTGTGTGGCACCGGCTCCCCTCCCATGAGGCCAGGATGGGCCCTCACGCTCCCCTGAGCAAGTCCCACGGGCAGTGGTCTGGCAGCAAAACGCTTCTGTGCATTTCAACCCGTAGCCTTCTTTCTAAGAGGGGCACCTGGGAGTCTGAGGCTCCTCATTAAACTCAGTCATTCAGCCAAAGCAGCAGCTGCATTCGAAAATTTAATCCCCAACCGTACAGAGCAACTGACAGCTAAAACGGCTTCAGACCGCAGATTCACAAACACCATGAGGTCAGGTATAAAATGTGTGCAAAAAAGATGACATTTTATCCCATTTGGTTACTGATAAAAAAATGGGCAACGGGGGGGGGGGTGCGCCTCGCGGAGTGCCAGAAGGACAAAACTACATTTGCATTACTTTGACCTATTTGTGCAAGCATATTTGCATACACACTTGCGTTATTCGTAAGCATACACTTGCATACATATTTACATTCCTTACACGTGCACATTCCTCATTTGAACTGGTCATAATCCAATGAAGACAAAACAATGTATGAAATGTGCCTCAAACTCAGGGAAAAAACAAAACAAAACAAATTTACCTTTTTGTTTTGACTGGGTTGTTCCAAAAGACAAAAATGACTAATGGTCGTCAGACCTTCCAAAAGAGTGAGTGGGTAATCCGGAGAAATGTTTTCCCTCTTGGAGGTTATGCTTTGGTGAAGAAATGAGAAACTTGTTTTGAGAATTTTTAAGAATGAGGCTGTCAAGTTTCTAATCCTACCTATAAATGCAGAAACCGGAGAGCTAGCACGATCTTCAATAAATTGGGGCCCTCGTAATGAAATCTTGTTATAATAATGAGGCGCATCTTCTGTGCTCTTTTACATTCATACAGTCACTTGGAAAAAATGTTTTCAGATGTTTTAGAATTTCTGTGAAAGTGATGCATGTTTTTATTTCTGTTTTGCAAAAGTCAAGGAGAGTGGCTGCAATACTCAGCTAGCCTGGGTATCTGTGTGGAATCAAAAATGAAGGATATGAGCATTTAGTTCCTTGTTACCCCCTCTTGACTATGCTAAACTGGCTTCTGATTAGGCTGAAATTATCCCCCACCTGGCTTCTAGGACACATCAGCCATTCACTGAAAACACTGGCCTCAAAGTAGTAATAATGTATCAAACAGTTTGCCATACCTGATAGAGAGCTTCACAGATTCGCTTTCATACTGCTTGACCAGCTCATCCAAATTTTTGCAAATCTGGACAATGAAAGGGGTCACTGTCCAGCCCAGGGACCTTCCAAAGTATGGTAAGGAATGCGTGACCAAGCTCACCCAGGCCGGGTGCATACCATAGCCGTAGGCCGGCTGCAGCCCCCGCACCACGGCGGACACCAGCAGCCCCTGGGAGGTGAGCGGGTGGGGCTGCACGTACTGCATGGCACTGATGGCCTGCTGGAAGTTCAGGGCCTTCCGCCACTCCCGGGACAGTTCCGGCTGATTTTCGGCTTCTTCTTGGACCTGGCCCAGGTGATGTTCCAAGACAATCAGCACCTGCAAGAGCTTCAGCAACTCGATCTGCAGGGGGTGCTCACTCCAGATCTGATCCTGGCCCAGGTTGATGAGACTCTCCTCAAAGAGGCTCTCTTCCTGCAGGGCCCGGCCTCGCTCGGCCGTGGCCAGTCCATAGCGCTTCTGGCTCGTGTACATGGATGCGGACAGCGACAGCAGGACAAACTCCTGAACTTTGCACCTCTGCAGCAAGCTGTGAATGAACTCCACGTTCTTCCCCTCGGCAGACTTGGCCACAGAGACCAGCTGCGTCATTATTCTAATTAAAACCTCCACGCTCTTGACCTGCACATCCCGGTTGCCGAGGACATCTCGGTGGGAGACCTTCAGGTAACAAGGATAATAGCTGCGCAGGAAACTGAGGCACAGGTAGGTGAGGAGCTCGATCAGCAGAGAGTGGGGACACACGCTGGGAGACTGGGTCTGCAGTTTTCCATAGAAACTCTGGCCAACAAGGGCCTCCTGGTGGCGAGCGAGGAGGTTGGAGATGAGGTTGAGGTGCGCGGTGGAGCTGGTGTCCATGCTGGTCCTGGACACCGCCTCGATAAACTCCTTGGGGTTGGTTTTGAGCACGGCCTCTAACACTGAGAAGGCATAAAGAACTCGCCGGGAGTCGTAGGGCTGCAGGTAGAGCAGAATGTGCTTGAACAAGGCCTCGATGGTCTCCTGCCTCTCCCGCTGCTGCTTTAGCAGCCGGGACGTGCTGAGGGCCTGGAGCTCCAAGTCGGCCTCCTCGTCACTGGAGAACGACTCCGAAGCCTGGGTCTTGTCCGAGTCCACGCGTGCCAGGCTTAATTTGGCACCGGACTTGAAGCTTTCTGCCTGGAAGGCCGCCAGCAAGGCCGAGCGCTTGGGGTAAACCCTGCCGCCCATGGGGATGGGCGCACAGCAGCTCTCTTCGTTGCTCAGCTCCTGCGGGTCGTGGGAAGGGGAGGAAAAGGAGGACGTGTTCTCGCTGTCTGTGTGGGCAGAGCTCGTGTCTGCAGACTCCGTGTGCTCGCTACTGTCCAGGGCGCTGCAGGCCGTCCTGTCGGGAAGGTCCATGTAGTAGGGAAGGTCGTCCTCGCTCAGCTCACTTCCGGGTGGGCACTTCTCTGGTTCCTTCTCCACCTCGGCCCAAATGGCCTCACGGTCCACGGTGGTGAACTGGCTCAGCGGCACGCCTTCTTCAGAGCTGCCTTCTTGTAGCTCGGGCGCTCCACCGGACTCTTTGAAGGGGGTTTTCTTCCTGTTAAACCAACGATGCAAGTCTTCTGGAAATTACAAAATGACAAATGACTTCAGGACAGAAGGGTCAGCTCTGATAAGTTAGTTCTAGAATGATCTTTATCTTAATGCCAGACAGAAAGATTGATGTTAATAAAATTCCCCCATAAAACTACACCACCAGACTCTACATTGTATCATGGGCAAAAGGCAGACAAGTAAAAGTGAATAGTCTTCTAAAACTTTCAGGCAATCAGATAATTTAGTTACACTGTCACAGAAAATACAAGTATCACAACTTTTATGGGGAGGGTGATTTTAAAAGAAGCATATTATTTTGTTCCTTTCAAGAAATGAGTTTCCTTTCAAGAAATGTATCCCACAGAAATGTCAGCAGGTTTTCAAAGCTGTAAAGGTATTCGCTGAATGGTCAGGTGTGAAGACAAGCTGGAAAGAGAACAAAACATTACGAGACAGAAAAACTGCAGCACATGCATGCTGTGGAGGACTCTCTGGGTTCTTAAAGGATACGTCTGTATATACTGATATGGAGCAATGTGTGGGATGTATTAAGTAAAAGAAGAAAAACCAAGCTGCAGAATCCAGCCGTATGGAATGAGCTCACTTAGGGGACAGCATCTATAATACGTGGCTCTAATCTGGAAGACTACCCACCAATCATCAACGGTACCTAGCTCTATCAGCAAGCACTGCAGGGGGCTTTTATGTGTGTTCTGACCCTCTTATTACTCCAATTTTTTTTTAAGATTTTATTTATTTATTTGACAGAAAGAGAGAAACAGCCAGCGAGAGAGGGAACACAGGCAGGGGGAGTGGGAGAGGAAGAAGCAGGCTCCCAGCGGAGGAACCTGATGTGGGGCTCGATCCCAGGACTCTGGGATCACGCCCTGAGGCAAAGGCAGACGCTCAACGACTGAGCCACCCAGGCGCCACTACTCCAATTGTTAAAAGAAGCATGTTAGTACTTCTGTAATCAGAAAATACACAACCTTTAAAATATTTGAGTCTCCTTAAAAAAAAAACAACAGCCAGGAAGTCTTTGGTAGGTACTGGCAAACCATTTTCATACGCAGCTCTCAGCAAATCTATTCCGTGACCATCAAGCACGATTAGGAAAGGAGGAAGAATAAGACATCAGAAATAGATGAGCTGGGGCGCCTGGGTAGCGCAGTCGTTAAGCGTTTGCCTTCGGCTCAGGGCGTGATCCCGGAGTTCCGGGATCAAGTCCCACATCGGGCTCCTCCGCTGGGAGCCTGCTTCTTCCTCTCCCGCTCCCCCTGCTTGCGTTCCCTCTCTCGCTGGCTGTCTCTCTGTCACATAAATAAATAAAATCTTTAAAAAAAAAAAAAAAAAAGAAATAGATGAGCTGCCTAAGGCTCACGGTGGTATTTTCAAAATAGGTATCTACAATATTATAAAGATAGGGTGGGGGTAAAGCAGAATTCTTCTAGTTGCTTCCAGGGGAAGGACATGGCAGGGAAAAGACATTTTCTCTTATTAGGAAGGTAGCAGGAAACATGGGTTAGAGGAAGCAGCAGGAAGTGCCCTGAGACTTTTGAAACTGGATTGCGTGGCATTAGGACTTTCTTCTTAACACAAAGGAACACTGTGATAGCCAAACTTTGAGGAAGGTGCTTAATTTATACTTCTTTGGATTTTACTTTCTTATAAACATGGAATAATAGAATGCCTTTTCTTTGAGAAGGCAGCCAGCTTTCTTTCCTAAAGGAAAACTAGAGGTTCCAGTTTTAGGGAACCCTGTAAAGAGAAGAAGCATCTCAGAAATGGCTGCTTATGGGGTATTAGGCTGCTTCTCGCTGTAAGATAAGACTGGTGCGAAGAGAATATTTACAGCCCAGTGGGCTACACAAGCTAACTCAAAGCTTGTAAAATCATCACTGGAAAAACTGCAGGAAGTCATAAAACACACCTAACGTGGGAAGTCATGTTAGTTCATGAACTGTGCTGGCACTAATCACCCACACGTAATGTGCTCATCAGGTTTATTTTATTTTACTTTATTTTATTTATTTATTTTTAAAGATTTTATTTATTTATTCGACAGAGATAGAGACAGCCAGCGAGAGAGGGAACACAAGCAGGGGGAATGGGAGAGGAAGAAGCAGGCTCATAGCGGAGGAGCCTGATGTGGGGCTCGATCCCACAACGCCGGGATCACGCCCTGAGCCGAAGGCAGATGCTTAACCGCTCTGCCACCCAGGTGCCCCCATGAGGTTTATTTTAGTCTCGGTTTTCTTCTTCCTACCTATATTCTACTAATTTGTGCTATAGGTGCCTCTGGGAGTGGCTGGGTGGCTCAGGCGGTTAAGCCTCTGACTCTTGGTTTCCGCCCAGGTCATGATCTCAGGGTCATGAGATCAAGCCCCACACTGGGCTCCATGCTGGCAGGGGCGGGGTGGTGGTGGCGGTAGTGTGTGTGTGTATGTATGCTGTGTCTGCCTGCCTGCTTGGGATTCTTTCTCTCTTGTTCTCCCTGCCCCTCTGCCCCTTCCCACCTCCCCACCACTTGTGCATGCTTTCTCGTTCATAAATAAATAAAATCTTAAAAAAAAAAAAAGATGCCTCTGGAAGTTTTTGGAACTCAAAGGCTTATTTCTTCTGCATTTTTGATTATCTGTTCACAGAATCTACAGCTGGAGGGAACTTTAGAGAGTAGATAGAAAAATGGATAGACAGAAAAGAAACCACTTACCTTGTTGAAGGTTCACAAATAAAAGTTATTTTTTAGATAAGTACAATTGGCCAGATTACATGGAAATTACAACTTCTCGGCCATTCGTAGCTGAGGCAACCTAAACCACCCCTTGGTCTAAGCTGGGATCTGGAGGGAAGTGCCAGCCTACCCAGACACAGAACTGCGATTCTTCTAAGTGAAGTCTCCAGCCTGGGAGACACTGGGAAGGAGGGTCTGTTATTCTTTCCTCCTACCTCAGGTGCACTTGAATTGTTTTCAGTAGCAAAAGAATAAAAAATCAGCTATTTTTATTGGAACATGGGTTACTAACAATTTCTTTTATTAAAAAAAGATCTGATTTTTCAGTGAAAACAACAAACCCACTCCCCAGCATTTCTAAGTGCTGGTTCGTCTGCTCCTTACAACTTAAGAAGCCTCACAGCTTTACAAAGTACCCTCACACCATTGGAATCTAGCCAAACCACTGAGTGGGGCTAAGTGCCCTGACTGTCCCCATAGGCAACTGGCGTCGGGGCGGCCCCCTGCTCCCTCCCAGGCCCAGGCCCCCTGGGGACACAGAGCTCCCCCGGCTGCCCTGGGAGGTGTGCTCACCCGCTGAGTTCTCCTGCTTGAGGCAGTGAATGGAGGTCCTCTGGGTTTTGGGCTGGAGCAGGAGCAGAAGCATGGGTTCCAGGATGCGTGCCACATCACCAAGGGAGAGTGCCCGCACCAGCCAGCCCTGGGCTGCCGCGCTGATGGCGCCGTCCGTGCAGGCCAGGCTGTCCAACACGACAAACAGGGATCTGTGGGTGGGAAGGGTACCATCAAGCCAGCGTCCAGCGATCCCGTGCACCAGGATGCCCTTGGGGAGCTTCACGCATGCTGGGCTTAGGAGACCCAAGCAGACAAAGACAAGTTGATTTCCACCCTCGAATCCCTGGGGGAGCTTTTAAAATCCTGATGCCCAGGCTTCACCCCAAATTGATTAAATCGACTGTGGGGTGGGCCCCCAGCATCAGAATCAGCTGGCATTTCTCTAACGCTGTGTGTCTGGCTCCACACCTAGTTTTGGAAACAAGGAAGGGTTTTGTTTTTTTCTTCCAAGTACAATAGATTGTACTGCAATAAAATTCACACCTCAAGCACACGATCGATGACCCTCAAGTGTCCACATCCAGTGTGGCCACCGCCCCGATAAAGACCCAGACCACCCTCATTTCTCTACAAAGGCCCCCTCACACGGCATGATCTCAAAGCTGCTCAGGTGATTCTGATGCACTGGGCTTCCACCCCCCCAGGACCAAATTAAGAAAATTCCTACTACGTATTCACATGTGTCTGGCCTAGAGTCACTCAGGGGATCATGGGAATCGCTTGCTGTGCATCCAGACAATGGGGTCATGCTATCAATTTCACACATCTCCCCCTCCCTGGCCCAACACACTGACCAGGAACCTCGGCAAAGCGTCCTTTGCATTAAGGGTAATGTACCATGAGGACCACCTTACCTATCAAAGGAGCGGTTGTGAGATGTCACACGACTGCCCTGGGTCTCTCTTGTCAGGTGCCAGATGACGGAAAACCTAAACAGTGCTTCCAGTCTTGTCCCCTTGATTAGGAAATAAATGGGAGTGAGGCCCCTACTTCCCTCACAGCATACTGTATGCGGTCACAACAAACCCAACTCTAGTAACAAACAAGAGCTCAGCAGAACGACAACAACATCAGCAGCGCTGCTGGGCTCTCAGTGAGCCTGGGTCCCACTGGGCCGGGGGGAAAGGGAGACCTGCACCCTTTCTTCCTTGTTCATTTGAACACAGTGAAGCATGTTTTCAAGACTCCACATTAAATGGTGGAGGCTATACATGTCGGGGACCAGAGGGATTATGGGAAATTTCTGTACATTCCTCTCAATTTTTCTGTGAACCTGTAACTGCTCTAAAAAATAAAGCCTACTAAAAAAAAAAAAAGAAAAAAAGACTCCACATTAGCTCATGTCCAAGGTCACCCCTGGGCCTGTGGCCGAAGATCACGAAGTGCACGGTGTTCTCATACACCTTAGACGTACCAGGCCCAAGTGGCTCAGAGAATAAGGACACAACGTGACTGCAAAGGACGGCCAGGGTCTACAAGGGCGATGCATTCTCTACAGCTGCCTACTTCACCAGCAGCTCTGGGGTCCCTGCAAGAACTCAGTGTCCTGCAAACGTCACGGGAGTTGGGGGGAGATTTCCTTGGTGAGTCTTAATATGGACACAACCCCTGTGTTTAGGACTCCAATGGGGATGGCCAGCGCTTCTGAAGGCCTCCCAATCCTGAGATTCTGTAACACCTCTGCTTCATGATCAGGATGTCTACTGAGCCCCAGAAGGGCTGAATACATGTAAGTCTACCCCGGGCATGTACATTGATGGGTGCCCTGGCAGTTGGAATCTTTGCAGGACAGAGATGACAGGCTGCAAAGACTTACCTTGTCAGGGTCCAGGAGGGCGTGGCAGATGATATCTTCACATATGTTGGCCGTTGGGGCCAGGCAGTGCAGCCGGTAGAACAACTCTACACAGGTGATGTGATGCTCCCGGGTCTCCTTGTTCAGCTGATTCCAAAGCACACGAGCCACCCTCTGAGGCAGAAGGGAGACTGTGTGAACACGGGCAGCACCCACACTTCCTCCTCGTGCCAGTCCAATCCCAGCCCCAAGGAACTGGATCCTCAATATACAAAGAAGTACCACCAACAAACAAAAGGAAGCAAGAAACCCCAAACCAAACCAAAACCCCACCAGGCAATGTTACGTGTTAAACTTAGAGGTGTCTCTACACCCAATGTGAGGCTCAAACTCATGACCCTGGGGTCAGGAGTCACATGCTCTACTGACTGAGTCAGCCAGGCACCCCAAGACCACTCTTTTATTTTTAAAGTAAGCTCTATGCCCAATGTGGGGCTTGAACTCATGACTCTGGGATCAGGGGTTGTGTGCTCTACCAAATTAGCTAGCCAGGTGCTCCTGGAAACTAGGAAGTCTGACCGTGGAGCTAAGAACACTGAAGTTCTTGCCCAGACATTAACATTACTTGCAGAGAAGAAATCAACTGGAAGCAAGAACCCACTGGCTGACACATCCTTTCGACAAGCACACCTGACCAAGCCCTACTAAGTGCTGGCACTGGGGGATCCAGAGATGTGGCCTCCAGGAAATGGGGTGGGTGTGCAACGGCTGCCAGTCTTGAGGTGGACACACTCACAGCACCTTCCCACCTAGGGTTGGCTTACACTGGTCACCATGCGGTACTGACGAAGAATCGCAAACCTGTGTGTTCCCATTTCATGCAGTGCCGTGGCAGATGCCCGGCTCACTTTCATGACACAGATCACACCCCAAATCAAGTCCTCCATCCCCTCAGCCCTGATCTTAGCTCTTTAAACATACAGGGCCTGGAACTGGCCACAGCCCCTCCTTAAGTCCCACAGAGCACCCGTGGGGTCCCTGCCCCAACCAGGTGAGACTCAAGGGGAAGGCTGGCCCCATTTCCGGGAGGGAATTTCTGAAGGCATTCTTCCAGGTCGTGGGAGAAGACCATGCCTCCTAGACTGTGATATTTTGTAAGTATATCTCAGGTCAAATGACTTCTTTTGGCCCTCTTATTTCTATTACACAAAACTATCTTTTCTGCTTAGATCAAATTAACCGTTGACTGGCCCGAGCCCCTAACCATTATTTTCATTACTTTTTTAATCTAAGGGAATGTGATTTCCAATTATCAAATTGCAATGAAACCTCTGATACAAAACTTTTGATTAAGCAGAGTAGTCCCCTTACTTGTAGCCCCTGTGGGCAAATTTATGTGGAAGAGACTCCTTCTAGAAGGTTTAAAACAATGTTTTCTGAAGGGTTAGGGAGTTGATGTTGATGACTAAACACACGCCTCCTCCTTCACCTATGTTAAGCTTCTCAATGCCTATGTGCTGAACACTTTCTTAGTGAATCGAATTTTTTTTATTTTTTAATTTTAATTTTTCAAAGATGTTATTTATTTATTTGACAGAGACAGCCAGCAAGAGAGGGAACACAAGCAGGGGGAGTGGGAGAGGAAGAAGCAGGCTCCTAGCGGAGAAGCCTGATGTGGGGCTCGATCCCAGAATGCTGGGATCACGCCCTGAGCTGAAGGCAGACGCTTAACGACTGCGGCACCCAGGCGCCCCTTAGTGAATCGAATTCTGCCATTACCACCTGATTTGAAAAGTCAGGGCACTCGTGGGATAGCGGACCTTATTCTTTGCATCGTGGGCAACGTAAACAATGGCATGTGGGCTGTTCTGTGGGAATGAGAGAAAGGCTAGAAGATCTGGAACCAGCCTTACACCTGGAGTCCGAGAACTGGGGCGTGGCCTGGCTGTCTGTGCAGGTGGCTTCACTGCCTCCCATCCAGCATCTTGACGTGGGCAGGCCAGCCACTGCTGCTGCTCTGGACAGCTGTATACTTTATAAAGTGCACTCCAGTGCCTGGCAAGTGCTAGGTACTCAGATATGTACCACATCGGACTCAAAATAAAAATTAAGGTTTCAGAAAGAACTCAGAAAAGCCTACTCTCCAAAAACATCACCAAGGGTACATCGTCAAAACAAGAGTATTTAATGCAGTCATTTTTATTCTATTAAGAGCCTTCCAAAGATTCACAGACTAAATTCTTTCTTCTGTTCTAGTCCCTGTGCCTTACAATACAATGACCCCACACTTCTCAGATAAATGCAGGAGCAAGGAAGGACGGGCCTAGTCACTGTTGCTGTATTATACTGACACTGTTCCTGATTCTGAGATCCACACGGACTCAACTCTGGTAAGAGAGGGAGGGGGCGGGGGATGAGGCACCCAAGCCGAACAGCAATCAAATAAGGCTCCACCAGGACCTGACACCGTAGATGCGGTCTGAGTACATGAGTTCGTCTGGCTGTGGGAGGAGCTCTGTGGACTCTCTCCCAGAAAAAAACTACCATAACTGGTGAAAATTAAAAAAACAAAAAAACAAAACAACAACAATCAAACATTTAGAGTTTCTGGAAATTATCCTAAGGGCATTCAGGAAATAAAGAAACATTTATTCAAGAAAATCTACTAAATTCCAGTAAAAGCAACGAGTCTGTGGCAGTGGAAATGTGACCCTATCCAACCCCCCTCAGCCCAGCCTGGTGTGACAAGGAACGTGACTATCCACTCTGGGTGGAGTCCCCTCCCCCCAGCTCCCAGTCCAAGGCTCTCCATGGAAAGGGCAGGGTGCAGCATTTTACGCTTCGTCCTCACACCTGGGTGGAGGCTGTATCCAGACATTGCAGGCCAGGAGTGCGCAGTTCTGACCATTCTTACCCTAGTGGGCTTGTAGGGGGAGGTTACATGCTCGGAGAAGCAAGCTCAGACAACTAGAGGCCACTGCTCCCGAGGGCGACCTGCAGGGCTAGCCCTCCAAGAGAAACAGGGAACTGTCTCAGTGCCGGCTCTTCCTGAACAATGGGATGCACAGAGTGCCCAGAGCGAGAGGCAGGCCAGGACACAGAGAGCTCCCTCCAGCAAAGTGTGAGGAAGTTCAAGCCTGAGAGTGCTCTCAAGAACGACAGAATTCTGTAGTAAGTCATTACCGCAAGTCTGGTAGCCCCACAACAGCAAGAAGTTAAACCACAGGCCAGCTCGATTATCAGAAATAACCAGGACAAGAGATAGCTAGGAAGACCCCTCCTGGGTAAACAAAACAACTCAAAGACTGGCTTCAAAAAACTATCAGACTGTGGAGTAACGTATGCCTTGGCATTGTTGGGCATTGTTGAAAACATAAGAGCGGTGAGCCAGCCAGAAGTTCATGGAGCCTAACAGCTGGGTGTGTACCAACAGAGACAGCTTCACAGAGAGACCAGGGAAAGAGATGGTCAGTGAGAACCCCGCTAAGACCACCGTCATTGAAGGGTGACCACACATCCCTCCAGGGAGCAGTGCCAAAGGACTCACATGGCAGGGGAGACAGACTCCACCAAAACAGTCAAAGAGAGTCACCGAAGAGTGAATAACAGATGAGGACAAAACAAGATGGGAGGTGGGGGTCAGAATATAGTAAAGTTGCTATGACACATTATCTAAAATATCCAGTCTTCAATAAAAACTATAAGACATGCAAAGAAACAAGAAAATACGACACGTGCACAGGGGAAAAAGTGGGCAACAGAAGGCGGCTGTGAGAGCAACCAGGTGACAGATATATTCAACAAAGACTTCAAAGTAGCCGTTAGAGGTATGTTCGAATAACTAAAGGAAACCATGTTGAAAAAAGTAAAGGAAGGTATGATGACAATTTCCCATCAAGCAGACGTATCAACAAGGAGACAGAAAGTGTAAAAAGAAAAAAAAAGTTAAGGAAAAAAAAAAAAAAGAAAAAGAACCAAATGGAAATTCTGGAACTGAAAGTATAATAACTGAAATGAAACTTTCACCCCTCAGGGGGCTCAGCAGCTCATCTGAACAGATGGAAGGAAGACTCGGTGAAGAAAATGGATTGACAGAAATGATGCAATCTGAAGAACAGAGAGAAAGAAGAATGAAGAGAAATGCACGGGGCCTTAGAGAAACGTGGGCCACCGTCAAGCGCAGCAGCACACCCACAGACGGAGTGCTGGGGGAGGACAGAGAAAGGAGCAGGGAAAATACGTGCAGAAGTAATGCACAAAAACCTCCCCAAACTGATAAAGGAACATTAATCTACATAACCACGAAGCTTGAAGAATTCCAGGTAGGATACATGCCACACGATCCACACTGGACATGTCACAACGACATGCTAGCGGACAGAGACAAAGAGAACATCTTGAAAGCAGCAAGAGGAAAACCACTCATCACTTACAAGGGAAACCCAGAAGATGAAGAGCTGCCTTTAATAAGAAATGCCGGAGGCAAGAAAACAGTGGGATCATGAATCCAAACGGTGAATTCCAACTAAGTTCAAACATTCACATGAGCATTTGCTACGGATTATTGAAAAACTGCTGTAAGGGCGCTGGGGTGGCTTAGTTGGTTAAGCATCGGACTCCTGATTTCGGCTCAGGTCATGATCTCAGGGTTGAGATCGAGCCCTGAATCCGGCTCCATGCTGGGTGTGGAGCCTGCTTAGGATTCTCTCTCTCTCTGCTTCCCCGCCCTCTATCCTCTCCTCCCATGTGCATGTGTGCTCTTTCTCTCTCACCCAAAAAAAGTGCTGCTTTACTTAAACATTATATATTCAAGATATCATATCTGGGGCTGATTAAAGTATATTTATTCTTATATTACAAGTGTTGAAAGAAAAGAAAAAATCCAATGAAGAACATTATATCCAGGGGCGTCTAGGTGGCTCAGTGGGTTAAGCATCTGCCTTTGGCTCAGGTCATGATTCCAGGATCCTGGGATCGAGCCCCATATCGGGCTCCTTCTTCAGCAGGGAGCCTGCTTCTCCCTCTCCCTCTGCCTGCCGCTCCCCCTGCTTGTGCTCTATCTCTGTCAAATAAATAAATGAAATCTTAAAAAAAAAAAAAAAGAACATTATATCTGGTAAAACTATCTTCCATAAAAGGAGAAATAAAGACATTTCCAGATAAACAAACACTGAGTGAATTTGTGAACTAGAAGACCCGTCTTATAAGAAACACTAGGGGTGCCTGGGTGGCTCATTTGGTTAAGCATCTGCCTTCGGCTCAGGTCATGATCGCGGGGTCCTGGGATCAAGCTCTGCATTGGGCTCCCTGCTCAGTGGGGAGCCTGCGTCTCCCTCTCCCTCTGTGAGCTCTCTTGCTTTCGCTCTCTCTCAAATAAATAAAATCTTAAAAGAAAAAAAAAGAAAAAAGAAACACTGAAGGCATTTCTGGTGGGAGGATAGGGTAACCGGGTGATGGGCATTAAGAAGGGCACGTGATGGAATGAGCACTGGGTATTGCATGCAGCTGATGAATCACTAAATTCTACCTCTGAAACTCATAATACTCATAATATATGTTAATTAATTGAATTTAAATTAAAAAAAAATCAAAACAAAACAGAAACACTAAAGGAAGTTCTTCGAGGTGAAAGCAACTGACCCCGGACAGTTAATCAAATTCATACAAAAAGCACCAGTAAAGGTAATTGTGTAGCTCTAAAAAGACAGCATAATGTGTATCTCTTTTCTTTCAAATGATTTTTTGGGAAAGGTTGAGTAGGGCACCTGGGGTGGCTCAGTTGGTTAAGCGTATGTCTTTGGCTCAGGTCATGATCTCAGGCTCCTGGGATCCGGCCCCGCATCGGGCTCCCTGCTCAGTGGGGAGTCTGCTTCTCCCTCTGCCTCTGCCACTCCTACTTGTTTTCTCTCTCACTCTCTCTCTCAAATAAATAAATAAAATCTTAAAAAAAAGAAAAGACTGAGTAAAATGCGAGGCACACTTATCACTGTGCTATCACTGGAACGTGCAGAAACACACTTGCACGTAGCAGCCCAGAAGAGGAGGCAGGAGCACAGGTGCGCTGGGCAAAGGCAAGGGCCCAGCTACAGACTGAAATCTACAAGTGAAGGGCCAGGAATGGTGAAGAAGGTTAAGTAACAAACTCTCTTTATAGCTATTTGTTCTCCTTTCTTCTCCCAGCTTCTTTAAAGGACATACAATTATGTTATAACTATAACGCGTGTCGTGGGGTTTGTAACACACGTGGATGTAACGTGTGGAACAATAGCACCAGAAAGGGGCAGAGGAAAAGCCGAGACTGGAGGAGGTTTCTGTGTTTTGCTGGAATTCAGTGAGGAGATTCTGATGAGCTAGGATGAACATGGTAAACCCTAGAGCGACCACTGATAAAAACAGCTCCAAAAAATATATGGAGAAAAATCATTAAAGCAATTAAAACAGTACACTGGAAAATATCCATTTGCTGAAAAAGAAAACAGTAAAGGAGGGATAACAAAAAACAGGGAAAACAATAAATTAAATGACACACTTCTGCAAATACAGAAAAAAACCAATGAATTGTATACTTCAAGTGGGTGATTTGTATGGTATGTGAATTATACCTAAATACAGCTGTTATTAACAACCACAAAAAGAAACAAGCCGAGAGGTAGCCTCAGTTATGTGACCTGCTGGAGAAGAGCTCATCCCAAACAGGAAAAGGGCAGCCTATTTCAAAATAGGCTTTTAGGACCTGAAGGGACAGTAGAGTTTCCATATCTTATTCGCCCATAAAATATGTAAAATATCTTTCCCAAGCGTCAAAACTTTTCAGGGTGTTTGCGGTCCCATCACCGCAGGTCCTGGTGAGTGGGCACATCCCCATCTGCACCACATGACCTCCTACCCATTGGCCCCCATCCCTGCTGTGTGGGCTGGAGAAGCAGAAGGCGCTGACCCAGGGATGCCTCACTGACAGACTGTTTAATAGCCCCGACCCGTTAGCTCAGACTTGTGGGAAAGACATACAAGCATCATTAACTATAGCAACCAAACTTGAGGGTCATGAAGCAGACTGAAGGTCAAGTGGTAACCAAGTTAGTTAGGTGACCCGCAGACACCCCCTCAGCCGAGCGAGGTGCAGAGGGAGCAGCCTCAGGATCTAAGAGCCCCCCAGGTGAGACCCTGTGAGACCCACCTGCATTCCACTCTTGCCCTTTGGCAGCCGCGGGCACTCTCTCTATAATAAACTTACTTTTTCTCATGAGCTCGCTGGAACTGCTTTTAGCTTTTTGCAATTAAATGAGCCCCATCATATGTAGCTTTGTCCTCCCAAAGAGGGACAGAACCCCTGCTCACCATCTCTTCAGCAACCATCTTTCCTAAATTTGACGAGTACTAAGTTTTCTTGAGGTTGAGTAGCTTCAAAGTCTCCAGCCTCATAAATCAGGGCAGTCTCTCTTTCCGTATATTAAGATGACTTAACCATCCTTACATGTGAAGGCCAGTCAGCCTAACACTGAACACGAATATTTACCGCACTCTTGCTGCAGAGCCAGAAACTGTGCCGCAGCCGGGGACGGGGGGACAGACATGGCAGGCACAGGTCTCGAGCAACCCTCTGGGGCTGTCACCACAGTTGCCACATCCCTACCACGGTGACTACCACCTCACGGACAACTTTAAACAGATGGCTGGGAAGGGGGTCTTGCCCACCTCCTCCCAGTGGGAAATACCTGATAAAAGTCTGTTTTCTCTGCAATGACTTTCAATACTCCTGGGGCGATGGGAGGGACTGTCACCATCTGCAGCTTGCCGAAAAACGGGTTGTGTCCAGAGCTTTTATAGCGTTTCATCTTGTCTTCGATGACGAGGGCTAGGGACTGGGAGTGGTTGATCACCTCGAGCAGGGTGGAGATGGCCACGTTCTGGAGGAAGCAGTCGGTCACACAGCAGCTAACGGTCATGAGGGATCTCAGCCACGACGGGAAACTGCAATCGCCGGCTCCTGCAAGGAAGACAGACAGACAGACAGACCCACGTGAACACGGCTCGCCACGTGCAGATTCTAAGACACCCTGAGATCCACAGGTCCGGTGGCCAGCAGTGTGACAATAACCTTCTGGTGGTGACATGGTTATCAGTCACCATTCAGGGCCAGAGGACATAGGACACTGAGTCTGCTTTCAAACGCTGGTCAGGTTATTTGACTTCTGAAAATGTCAATCTCAGGGCTTTGAGAAGACTCAAGAGTGTCCGTCTTTTATTTTTAAAATTTATATATAGAACTCATGTTAAAAATTTCTTTTAAATTTGCATATAGTAAATCCACATTTGTGGGTGTAGAGTTCAAAATTTTTTTTCAAGGCTCTCCTGATGGTGGGACATACGGCATTAGCTTTAAAAGAGGCCCAAAATAGGGGCGCCTGGGTGGCTCAGCTGGTTAAGTGTCTGCCTTTGGCTCAAGTCATGATCTCAGGGTCCTGGGATCCAGTCCCGCATTGGGCTCCCTGCTCAGCAAGGAGTTTGCTTCTTGCTCTGCCTGCTGCTCGTCCTGCTTGTGCTCTCTCTCTGTCTCAAATGAACAAATAACATCTTAAAAAAAAAAAGAGGCCCAAAATAAACTGTGGACTTGTATTCTAAGTGCCAAGCCTCCAAGCAGTGTCAACTGTAGCTAACGAGCCAAGAGACAAACTGCACAGGAAATTTACTGTAATGACTACAAGAGAGGACAGCTTTGCCCTGTGTTCCCAGGGCCAACCTAATCACTTTCTTGTTTTCTACCTTCCTCTGTTTTTTTTCTTTAAAGTGTTCACTGCCTGCAAAGGAATGAATTGTGTCTGCCCCAAATCCGAATGTTGAAGCCCCAATGCCTAATGTGATGGTATTCAGAGTGGGGCCCTCATGATGGGATTAGCGCCCCTGTAAGAACAGACTCCAGTGAGATCTCCCCGTCCCCCCCGGATGTGAGCTCCCCGTGAGAAGATGGCTGTCTCTAACCAAGGGGAGAACTCTCATCAGAAACTGACGATGCTGGCACCCTGATCTCAAACTTCAAGCCTCCAGAACTGTGAGAAAAATTTCTGTTGCTTAAGCCACTCAGCCTACGGTATTTCGTTATGGCAGCCTGAGCTTCTAAGACACCGCCTGTTATGGGGGGAACTGTGCCCCCGCCCGACACCCCAAAATTCTTATGTTGCAGTCATAAGGCCCTTACTGATCTCAGAATGTGACCTTATTTGGAAATAGGATTGATGCAGATGAATTAAAACAAGGTCGTATTAGAGTGGGCCACTAATCCAATATAACTGGCGTGTTCATAAAAAGGAAATTGAACACAGGATGTGTGCATGTACACAGGGGGAATCCATGCAAAGGTTGGAGTTATGATGCCATGAGCCAAGGAACTACCAGAAGCCTGGGGAGAGGCTAGAGCACATTCTTCTGAACCTTCAAACAGAGCGCGGCCCTGCCAATGCGCTGATCTCAGACGTCTGCCTCCAGAGCTGTGAGGCAGTCCATTTTTGTTGTTTAAGTCACTTAGTTTGTGGTACTTCGTTATGGCAACCTCAGCAAACTTACACAAATCTTTAACAACAGGTCTGATGAACTAGCCTATTTACTGATTATCATGAAGCACCTTTTCTGTTCCAGACCTCTTAATGGGCTGTGCAGGACACCTCAAGTTTAAAAAATATGGTCCCAGCCTCACCAATCTGCCATCTTTAAGACACAATTCAAAAGCACACACCACAAATGACAAAAACACATGTGGCAGAGAGGGTTTTGGCTCGTCTGTAAACACCAGCTACAAGACAGGACTCCTCAGGGCGGGGTCCCGGGGGGGCAGTCCTCTCACCGGGAAGCTGGAAGAGCGTTTCACAGAGCCGCTCCGTCTCCTCCTCGGACAGGTAGACAGGGAAGGTGGCACAGTCCAGCAGCAGGTGGCAGGCGGCAGCGAAGGCCTCCCTGCAGCCCTCCCGTGAGCTCCCCAGGTCAATGACCACCTGCTCCACAGCCCAGTCCCCCTCCTTTTTTCGGCCAGGGCTCCTGGGCAGAGGTGATGGCAACTCTGCACTTTTCGTCTTAAATGGAGACCCCCGAGCTGTGAACAAGTCTGAGAGCATTTGCTTAAACTGGGGCACACTGATGGGCTTCGCATCCCACGGGTTCTTCCTGTCGGAGTCGCTGCCCGCTGAGCATGGTGGCCCACCCTCGTCCCTCCGGACCGAAGGCTCTTCACACTTGTTCTCTTCTCCAGACCCTGTCAGTTGCACTCCAAAAATGTTCTTGTGGGCAAAGTTGGCGATCAGCTCCTGGATGCAAAGAAACGTCCTCTGCATACTCCCACCCTTCTTCCAAACATCGTCTTTCTCGGGAGAGACCCTGGGGACCCTCAAGTGCTCCGAGAGCTCTGGCGATGAGGCACTGAGCCCAATTCCGCTGTCTTCAGATTTAAGGGGAGGAAACGAAGCATCTTCATCAGCCAGAATCACTGCCTTTGTGTCTATAATCATTTCACTGTTTTCACCTTTTACTGGACTCTGCAAAGAAATGGAAATTCTGTTGTACACATCTCGTAAGGCCAAGGGATTCAAGTACCAGCTGAATCGGGAAAACCATGAATAGGTACTTCCTGGTTTTTGAAATCCTGATTCTCTACACCGAGAGAACCCCTGTGTGAAAGTGTGTAATAAAATAAAGAAGGCACAGCAGGAGGAAGGGGGAGCAAGCCCAAAGAGGAGGCTGCTGGGCCCCCATACTCTCTGGAAAGGCAGACTTTGAGCCCACTTTGTATTATTTATTTAGGTTTAAGATTCAAAAACATTATTTAAAAACGGTTTCTGACATATTTAAATTAAAAAACTGAATGAGACATTGGGCTGAGGGTAAAATAGAGGCATGAAGAAATAAAATGAGAGCAGAAAGCCAGAATAAAGTGTTTACCCGTGTATACATAGTACCCGTCCACCCACCTACCCGTGTGTGTGCACGCACGCGTGTGCACGCGTGCATTCTGTGGCTTTTTCAAAGGGATGACGCTGCAACTGTCATCAGTCAACCTCTCCTCTTACACTGTTAACATAGATAACATTCCATTAAATTTAACACATTTCAGCATTTAAACCACTGCTCCATAGGGAAGAATGAAATAGTACACACTTTGTGAAACATTGATAATTATGTTTGAAGACACATGCTTAAACTTTTTATCTTAAATCATTTAAGAGATTTTTTTTTATTAGCTACAATAGCAAGAAAAAAAAAAGAACTAACTTTGGAAGGAAATGAACAGTCTGTGAGTGAGTCCGCACCCAAGTGCAGGCCCAGCCCTGAGCGCTGGGAGTAGCTCCGTTTCCAGAGTGCCCCCTGCCCAGTCTGCTTGCGCTCCCGCCCGAAGCTGCACTGAATGGGTGTCAAGGGCAGAGTTTTCAATGCTTTAAGCGAAGTAGAAAATCAAAATAATCTGAAGACCGCAGGCCTCAAACTGCTTGGGGAACTCTGACTGTCCTCAGGGAGGACCATTTGGCAGCATCCGTGCCAATTTAAAAGGAGCATGCGTCCCTCCCAGTTTAAAAAGAATGGGTTTCACTGCAACCCACGGAGAGGGATTGATCCTTCAGAGAAACCTGCAACCACGAACCAGCTGTGCAAGGATGCTTAGTGCAGTGCTGTCTGTAACAGTGAAAAACCAGAAATCACCTAAATGCCCTTGATAGGGGAAGAGCAGAAGACACGGTAAAGCCACACCTAGACTATTACACAGAAGTCACACAAGAGTAAGACACCTCTTTATAAACCAGTATGGTTTATAAACCAGAGGTCCCCGGAACACTGTTTGAGAATCAAAGCAAGTCAGAGAACAGTGTATGTTATGGGTTGAACTGTGTCCCCCTCAAAAGATGCATTAGTCCTACCCATGATACTCGTAAATGTGACCTTGTTTGGAAATAGGCTCTTTGCAGATGGTCAAGTTAAAATGAGCTCATTAGGGTGGGCCCCAATCCAACATGACTGATGTCCTTACGAAAAGGAAACGTGGACACAGGGTGGGTTTGAAGACAGAGCAGGGTGACTCGTCTACAGCAGAGAGACACCAGAGACTGCCAGCACCACCAGAAGGTGGAACAGAGGACGGAGCAGACTCTCCCTCCCCTCCCCTCAGAGAAGACCAACCCTGCCCACACCGTGACCTCCAGAACCATGGGACAGTAACCTCCTCTAATTTAAGTCACTCAGTCAGGGGTACTTCGTTACTGCAGCCCAGGTAAATGAATATCTCACTTACGTGTTTCAGACACCAATATCACACAAATACAAACACACACATAACAAGGTCTGGATAGGGAGCTGAATCGAACCAGTAACCTTCGGAGGAAGTGGCGGGGGTGCGCAAAGGGAAGGGGGTGGTCCGCTTCCACGCTGAAAGCTCTTGGGAAATGTCTGAGGATTTTAGAAGCGTATTTTAGATAATGCCTTTACATCCTCTGATCTTCACTCCTACCCTAACCAACCCTAATTACTTCCCGCTCCCAGGAAGGCATAAGCCCAGCCCAGAGAACCATGTCAGCTCCTCGGAGGTGTACCGTGTTTCCACTTGTGGGCTCCATGTCCAGGTAGGAAGGTGGCATCTGGACCTTGCTGAGCACTTTGAAACACGTCTTCAAGGCATGCGTGAGCTCGGGTAAGCTTAACGCCTCCATTTCCTCAGCCAGAGGCTGCACCAGACAGCCCAGCACCTGAGGGAGGTACTGGGTTTGCACCTCGGAGTAAAGTTCCTGTGGAAAACAGACATGAGTTTAACTAACAGGTTTCCAACTTCTGGTCAGAAAAAAAAAAAATGCACCTCAAAATGGCGCCTTAAAAAAGTCCATTTTTAAAAAGATTTTATTTATTTATTTATTTATTTATTTATTTATTTATTTATAAGATCTGAGAAAGAGAGCAAGAGTGAGCAGGGGGACGAGCAGAGGGACAAGCAGACTCCCCACTGAGCAGGGACCCCAACATGGGGCTTGATCCCAGGACCCTGAGATCATGACCTGAGCCAAACGCAGACAACGGACTGAGCCACCCAGGCGCCCTGAAAAAAGTCAATTTTTTAGAGCATGAATAAGTTTCATGCTTATTCCCAAATCAAAAAAACATTTCTTTTTGATCTAGACAAATCAATGGACATTCTTCCTCGATTTTCAAGTGTCTTGACATTTCTTTGTTGTTGTTTTTTTTTTTAAAGATGTATTTGAGAGTCAGAGAGGGCGAGCATTCGAGTGAGAGTACACGAGCAGAGGGAAGGGCAAGGGGAGTGAGAGAATCTTAAGCAGGCTCCATGCTCAGCATGGAGCCCGTGTGTGGCTTGATCTCAGGCCCTGAGATCACAAGTTGAGCCGAAATCAAGAGATGGATGCTCAACCGACTGAGCCACCCAGGTGCCCCTCAAGTGTCTTTACCTTTTCTAATAGAAAATCATTGTGACGTTTATTTCTATATTGAGGAAATTAGTGTACTTTGAGAAAACTAGCCAACGGCACAGTTTCACCTAGAAATACACTCACTCTCACTCCTAAATAACCAAAGCGCAGGGTGATGCCAGTTCACCTCTGCTGGACATTAACTTTCGCTCAGGCCACTTACAACCGGCTCAATTATAACCTCCTTTAAATAAGACATAAAAGACATCAGAGAGTACATTCAGCTACGTTGTCCGTGCCGTAACTAACAATGAAAGTGTTGTCCATTTACTGCACCCACTCTTCAGGAGGGTGAGGTTTACCAGGCCAATGACACTAGCGAGAACGTAAACAACAGCAGGCACGGAGACGCCTCTTCCCGACAAGGGCCCTTACCAAGGGGATAACATCCAGAAGAAACACCAGGAGGGTGCAGAGCTCTGACACCGTCGGGGGAGGGCTGATGCTTTTCCCAACAGTGTAACTCAGCTTCGCTGGTCTACAGAAGTCACAGGAAAGAAAACCAAATCAATTCTTTCTCCTGTAATAACTTGAAGCACTTCTTACGATGTCCAATCGAGTTACTCTACTTCAAACATAATGAAAGGCAGCTCTGTCCTTCTAATAAGGAAGCTTTAGTGACTAAAACGATCAGATACAGAGAAGTCAGTCTGTGTCTTGAATTTGCTTGTCTCCAAAACAGGTTCACTCAGATGTGAACTTCACCGGTTCAGACGAGGGTGGACCCATGTCCGGGGCGGGGGGGAGGCCACCCCCAGCGGATCTGGAGCTCCATCAACAGGAGCAAGGCTAGGGCCCCCACGCCAAAGCAAAGGCATGTTCCAAGGGAAGCCGCCTGGCTGGAGAAGACACGGGCTACACCGTGGTTCCACCTGCTGTGGGAGCAATGTGAGACAGCTCCTTCCCCATGACACCCATGAGCTCATCTGCACGAGCTGCTGAGCTTCTCCAGCTTTCAGAGAGAAGTGTGACTTCACCAGTCAGCTCTATCGGGAGCTGCTCATACTGAAATGCAACACTGCTTTTTAAATAAGCAGGCAACTGGTTAACTAGGTAAGTTAAAAAACATACACTCGTTGGTTCTCAGAGCAACTTTGGATTCATCTAGCAATCAGAGGACAACTGAACCTGAGTTAACTGTCTTCACTGCAAGTTAGCACTTAGTTATCTCGGAGTTTATCTGAGCAAGAGAACCTCTGAAGAGCTGCACACTAACTATAACCGAACAACTGTTCTCCCAGCATCAGGAAACCCCGCAAGTGTCTGTGAAGAGACAGGACAAAGTACTATTTGCAACAATGAAAAGATGGACACTGGTGTTTCAGCGGGATGTACAGACAGATCTCCAGAGGACTGTGAGCCAACCCCCAAAACAGCACCCTGCAAAAAGTTATATAAAACTTGATACCCCTGTGTAAAAATTGGACACACTAGACTATGTCATCTCTGGATACACACTTGTTATAAAAGCACAGACAACACCAGGGGCAGGACAGACACTAATAATCCCAGTATGAAAGGAGAAGGTGCTGGAAGGTGGGAGTTAGTTCTCTCTGGGTAGCAACATTTTATTCCTTAAAAAAAAAAAATCTGAAAAACAATGACCGAATGCATAATTTCAGTAATGGGTGCATGTGTGTCTGGCAGTATTTCTTGTTCTTTCTTACATTTGAAATGTTTTGTAGTTGGGTTTTTTTTTTTTTTTTAAAGAAAGCATACCTTGTAACTCTGAAATGGAAATAGGCTGACCAAAATATACCCTAGCTTCAGTATATCACGGCCTTGCTGCTGCCCATGCGTCTAGCTACAGTGAATTGATTCATCACAGATCTGAATGCCAACTGGGACCTGGCTCTAGAGGACACAGAGCAGCGCAGTGGGAGCGGCTGGGAAGCAGGCATTCCTGGGTTCCCATCTCGGCAGGCTGCCGCTAATTTCCAGTACAATGCCACACGAGGGACCTCCTGTCGCTGGGCTCTGGCCTTCTAAAGTGATCCAAGTGCCTACTTCTCTTTGGGGTGTCCCGAGGAGCTCATGAGTATGAGCCAGAGGAGAACCCACAGCCAGAGGAGAACCCACAGCACACAATAAGTAAAGCTTCTACTGAGTTGCTAGGTAGGGGAAGAGTAGTGACAGCGAGGAAGTCTGACCATGTGACTCCGGACAAGACACGGTCTCAGAGATGACATTATTCCTCCCGCTGCGGGGAGAGGGGCCTGGGAGAGGCTCGCAGGGAAGCACGCGGCTCCCCAGAGCATGCCACCATCACTGTCCACGGCAGCGAGGTGGTGCAAGTCACTGACCAGATGAACGGTGACATAAAGTTGATCGTGGCAGCTTAAGACATTAATGCTTTCATCTGACTAGTGATACAAAAATTTCAGTAAGAATCTAAGAAGACTGATGATTTTAAAACCACTTGCTCTAGTCACAGAGCCACAGAACTACGCCCCTTTAAAAAGATGAGCCTCCAGGAGCGCTGTGTGAAAATGTATTTGGTCAACATAACTAGGAAATGCAGAGGGTTTCCTCAAGTTAGAATTAATAAAAATTAATTAAGTAAGTAAGTAAAAAAGCTCCAGAATTATGGGGCAGAGATTACCTGAACCTTCTTAATGGCAATGTTTTTATTCTACTAAATTTTAAGGGAGTTCTTTCCCATGTGTGCTCAGCAGAGACCACTCAACCTGAGCCACCATAAGCAGCTACGGAACCACGCAAGCTTCCACTCCTTCCTAAACATTCCCTAATCCTGAACTGGATACTTACCTAAAGCAGTCCTCAAAACACCGGGTCATGTAGTCCCAGAGAAAGTCTGTGCTTAGTGAAGTGATCAGCAAATTCACCGTTTTAACAATCTCAGAGGCATTTCTGTTTTCTTTTATTGCACTGTAAAGGAAGACAGACGCTCATAAATGTGTCTATGAGAAACCCTCTATCATGAGAATGCCGTGTCTGAAAAACTGTAATTCGTTTACTTATTTCTAGAGAAAGAGACTCTCTAGAGTCACTGGTCTGATGTAGGAAAGAGTTTGCATAATGCCATCCTAAACAATATTTGTATCGATGCATTCTCTTAGAAATAAGTGTAAGAGTTACTCTGAAAAGAATCTGGTATAGGAAACCAGTTTTAGTCCAACTCTGAGGCCTTAGATGCCCTGGCTGGTGAAATAACAGGGTACACCCATCTGGGCGGGAAATTTGGCTAAAATTTAAATGTGCACCTTCTATGACTCAGGAAATTTATTCTAGGGATTTCTCCTACAGAAGTCCTTATATAGGCACAAGCATATATGCATCAGGACACCACGGCAAGGTTATTTTAAAATATTTAAAAAGTGGAAGCCACCTAACAGCCAAGCAAACGGGGATTGGTCAGTCAGTCAGGATTTATTTAAATGTGATAAATCCTAACTAAGGAACCGACGGCAACGTTATGTTCCACTGCAAAAGACAGGAGAGCTACTCACAACTTGCATTTTAAAAAACCAGGCAACTAAATAGCTAATGTAATTCCACCTTTATATATTATTTTTTTAAGGATTTACTTATTTGAGAGAGAGAGAGAGAGAGAGAGAGAGAGTGTGCACACACGTGCACGTGTGTAAGCTGGGGGAGGGGCAGAGGGAGAGGTTCTCAAGCGGACTCCCCACTGACTGTGGAACCCAACACGGGGCTTGACCCCATGACCCTGAGATCATGATCTGAGCTGAGATCAAAAGTCGGATGCTTAAACGACTCAGCCACCTAGGCGCCCCTGTAATTCCATCTTTAAAATAAAACATAGGCATCTAAATATTTATATATGCAAAGTCTGGAAAGAAATGAAAATGTTTTATGTTTTTCTCTCAAGGGCGGTAGGATTGTGGGTGTTATCTTTTTTTCTGGATACCTTCAAATATCAGTATATTCCACAAAGAGCATGTATTACTTTTGTATTCAGACAAATAATAATTCTGGGAGAAAAGAACAAACATTCTGGGAGGAAAAAAGCAAACACTCAGAACTCTTGGTACGTCTATAATTAAGAGACCAGAAAAGTCTTCAAATAGATTTATATTTTCAATATACCCAATGCCAATTCAGGCAGAAGGAAATTACATCGAGAATAAAGTAAAAAGGAAGCAAATGTATTATCTTAAAAGGAACAAAAGCAAGGGGCGCCTGGGTGGCTCAGTCCGTTAAGCATCTGCCTTTGGCTCAGGTCATGATACCAGGGTCCTGGGATTGAGCCCTGTGTGGGGCTCCCTGCTCTGTGGGGAGCCTGCTTCACCCTCAACCCTGCCTCCCCACCCTACCACCTCTCTAATAAATAAAATCTTAAAAAAAAAAAAAAAAGAACAAAAAAAACCCGGGGTTGAGAGAAAACTACACGCTCTAAGGCAACATGTCTGCTGTGTCCTGAACCCCTATCTGCTCTGCCTTTGGGGTCCTACAGCACATGTCCTGGGGGTGCCCCTGGCTGACTCTCCCCTCTGCCGGCTGGACCCTGGCTCCACTTCCCGGCCTGCCCCCAGCCCCCCGCCCCGTCCTCCCTGTATGTCACCGCGTGGGCATACCAGATCCAGCCGCCCTTCAACGCTTTCACACCTGCTCCGTAAATACGGTTTGTACAGCCCGGGCTGGGCAGAGACTAGCTCAAACACCTCTGAAACTCTTCACAGTTTCCAACAGGAAACGGGCCATTCACGGTGACCGACTCAAGAGCATCGGTTATCTTCATGAGTGGTGTGATCCTTTGCACACCCACTTTCTCTAGCGCCACACAACTTCTAATAAAGAGCTGGGAAATGAGACTCGCGCCATTAGGGAGGGGGGAAGAAGCTCGAAGCTGAGGGCCAAACCCAAACCCGTACCTTATTAGCGAGTTTCCACTCTGGGTATAGCTAAGTTTAAGATCAGAGCCGAGAGCATCTCTGCAGTAAGAATAAAAGGCCCGGATGACTTCGAGAAACAAATTCCCAACCACTCGAGGCCCTGCAATTAAAAAGAAAATGGTTAGAGATGAACAATCCATACTTAGATCAATAAATGACATATGTGTGAAACAGAGTAACTGTACACACCATTTTATTGTGAAAATGCTCAGAAACTTTAGTTTGACAATGCCAACTTTACTGCGGGAATAACATCCATGAAAATGGCCAATATTTTTGTAGCGTTTACCATGTGCTGGACACTGTTCTAAGCGTTTTGTATCTGTTACCTTATTTACTCCTTACAATAGCCATACGACCAGGTACTACGCTGCTGTACTGACTACAGATAAGGGGACGGGGCAGAGAGGCTAAGGAAGTGGTCCAAGCCAGACTCAGTCTGGGGGAGCCAGGATGTGCGCTCGGTATGTGTGTGTATAAACTGCTTGGCCAGAGACACTACTCAGCATAAACGCCAACGGAGTGGGGCAACTTTCCTATTTTACATTCCTTTAAAATTCCTTTACATTTTAATTTTTTTATTTTAATTTTTTTTTTAAAGATTTACTTATTTTAGAGAGAGCGAGCAAGAATGGGGGTGGGAGGGCCAGAGAGGGAGAGAAACCCAAGCAGACTCCATATCGAGCGCAAGCCCAACGCGGGGCTCATTCTCTTGACCCTGGGATCGCAACCTAAGCCAAAACCAAGAGTCAGACACTTAACCAACTGCACCACCCAGACACCCTATTTTTAATTTTTCTTAATCTCTATACCCAGCGTGGGGCTTGAACTCATGACCCTGAGATCAAGAGTCGGATGCTCCACCGACTGAGCCAGCCAGGCGCCCTCCTAAACTCTCTTAATCATGAGCTGGAACCCCACAAAAGAAATACCACCACTCCTGAAAAGCTCATTAAATGGCACAAAAGAACGGAACCAGCCGTCGGTTAGGGAAGCATTCCTGCCGATCAGGCAGGTGGAAGCCAGCTAGACATTTCCGCTCCACACACAGCAACCATCAGGCAGGGAAGGGAGCGACTTCTCACTCGTGTGTACAAAGGGATGAAAACAGGATCGATTCAGAGGAGATGAAAGTTCTGTCAATAAATCTGTGTTCAAAGGCAATCAGCAGATTGATCCAATCTCTTATGCTTCTTTTTCACAAAAACAGAGGATGTGCCTCTGAGAAAACTTTTTTCACGATATATATTTTATCTGCAGCATAAGAATGCTGAATGCTTTTTACAAATGAAGGCAAGTTTGTTGCCATGATTCAGGGAGAAAATGAGGCAGTGGGTGAAGCCTGCTAGCAAAAGAATGACTGCCCTGGGCCTTCTAGGTCTACTTCTGTACAATCCACTCCTCTGCCCCTCGAGTATGTCTTCCCTGGGACAACTGAATTAACCGACAGAAAAATTAGGCTGCTAGATTGGGCAGAAGCCTGCCATTCACCCCCTTCTGGAAACTACGACCTGGAACCCAAGCTGGCAGCAACGTTTCATTTGACTCACATAAAACACCCATCCACCAAAATGCAGTTACATTTTTTCTTTGGATATTTCCCCAAGTTACGTGGGAAGCTCCCAATACTTATATAGCTCACTTCATTTTTTAGTCTAAATCACGATTTTTCTGAGCTGCCGTCACTCCACACCCAGAGGAAAATCTATTGGAGCCATCGCTGGTCGACTGAGGTAGCAGGGGACGGCACAAGTATCTTCAGGTGGCACTTAAGGTCGTAGCTTAGAGGGACAAAGCCTTCACGCTTTGACTTTGGTTAAGGGCAGCTAGAGCTGTACACGTCATGGGATACAAGGTCATCTGTGTTACATGACTCAGCATCTCGGGTATGGTGGGTCTGAGTGCAGTCAGGTAAGCAGCTGTGTCCTCTCAAAGAGCTTAGGTTCTCGAGCCAAGCAGACCGTGTTTTAATCTCAGCTCCTGGGCAGAGATACGCCAGAGTGGCAAGTCACTTACTCCTGCTCAGCCTTAGTCTTTCCATCTGTAAGATGGGAATAGTGAGAAAACCCACTTCAGGGTTGTTGGAGGCAAGGAGGTACATATGGAGATGTACATTAAATGATGTATACAAATCACTTCACACAAAAAAACTGCTCAAAAAACATCAGCTGTGATTATTAACAACAATAAAAACACATGAGGACCTCAGAATCTCCCTTCCATCCAACTTGATGGATGCCTTTTTTCCCCTTTGCATCCCTAGAGCCTAGCATCATCCCTGCCACACAGCAAATGCGCTGTGTCTGCCCCTGAATGGATAAATGAAGGGTCTCCATCTTCTATCCCAAGACCAAAGGGAGAAGGGACCTCAATAATGCCCTCAATTCTTGTTCTCTGCAACAGCTACCAGGCAGTGTGCAAATCCTGAGTGCTCAGATGACACCATCAAACTTAAAATCCCAGGGCTCCCAGCTGGCTCAGTTGGTTTAAGTGTCTGCCTTCAGCTCAGGTCATGACCCCAGGGTCCTGGGATCCCCATGCGGGCTCCCTGCTCAAAGGGAAGTCTGATTCTTTCTCTCCCTCTGCCCCTCCCTCCATCTGTGCTCTCTCCCTCTCTCAAATAAATAAATAAGATATTTAAAAACAAAAACAACAGCAACAACAACAACAAAAAACCCTTGAAATCCCATGGAGAAGACGCGGACCCCCTTATGGTGTTCAAGTGATTGGATGTTGAGATCTTTATTTTTTAAAGATATTATTTATTTATTTGACAGGGAAGGAGAGAGCATGAGCAGGGGGGTGGAGCAAGGGGAGAGGGAGAAGCAGGCTCCCCAATGAACAGGGAGCCCAATGCAGGGATTGATCCCAGGACCCTGGGATCATGACCTGAGCTGAAGGCAGATGCCTAACTGACTGAGCCACCCAGGAGCCTTGGATATTAAGATCTTACTGTGAATGGATATTGGAGCAATTTCTATTCTTCAAGCAAGGGAGAGAGGACCATTTTTTTAGCCGACGCTCACAGGACCACAGCATGTAAGAGGGGACCCTTTAGGAACCGTAGTGTAGTTCAACCCTGTTCATTTGGCAGAGAAACAGACTGAGGCCCACATGGTGGAAGCGGCTTGCCCCAGGTCACAAGGCAAAAAGACGGAGGGTCGCCTACTCCCTTGAAAATAAAATCAAAGCTCATTTGAAGCATGATATGTGACCGAAGAAACATTCTCACGGGTCAGTACGGTATGTGCTCTATAGGCCCGTACATAGACGTGCACAACAGGAGCTCCAAGGTATTTTTCTAACGAAAGTGTTCACATTATTGTGCAAAACTTTTAAGTGGTGCCTAGATATGATAACTGAACACATAACATGACTGAAGTACTTCAAGATTTGGAAACTCCGATGATGGAATTACATTCAAAATAACATGCTGACTGTGTCTCACATAGGCCATCCGCAGCAGGCCCATGATGGCGACGGCACTTCGCACATTACCTATTTCCGGCTTGTCGAGCAGACTGACAAGGACGCGGAACGGCTTCAGGTACGCGTGGTGACGTTCCTCTACGTCGGTGTCTGAGAACTTCTGGTGCAGTATCTCAGCTAGACCCTGTTTGTTTGTTTTTTAAAAAAAGCCACAGATCAGTATATTGTACAGAGCGCAGTTTGACACTATTGGTTGTTCTACTTGTAAATACTCTGGGACAGAGAGAAAACCAGGCACACGACACGGAATGAGCACACAGAAGGTTTCCCCACCGTGGATCCAGGAACATGTCCCATGTCTGCTTTGAGGTCCTGCCCATCAATCCACTGAGAAATCATGATCAGGAATGTTCTGATTGGGATCTACTTTCCAGAAAGGCTCGTTTACCTCAACTAAAAGATCCTTGGAATATTTTTCAAAAAAATATGAGGACTGGTCTTCGTAAGAATTTGAGAGTTCAGATTCTGGCACAATGGTATTTCCTTTAATATCTGAACCTATAAAAGAACAAGGACCATGAGCTGTAACAAGATCTACAATTCTAAAGTACAGAATACTGTGCAAAAGTCTCATGCTCCAGCATTTTTAAAAATAGAATTCCTCCAACAGAAAACCAAATTCCAATCTGGCAAGACTAGGTCACATTTTCTTC
Source organism: Ursus arctos (assembly GCF_023065955.2). Classification (NCBI taxonomy): domain Eukaryota; kingdom Metazoa; phylum Chordata; class Mammalia; order Carnivora; family Ursidae; genus Ursus; species Ursus arctos. Next base: position 225,601 of record NW_026623079.1, on the reverse strand, counting down.
TTCTGACAAAAATGTGGGGTACTAAGGATTCTACCTCAATAGGCATCAATTTAGTCTGTCCTAAGAGTTCACCCTCAGTGTCTTTGACAAGTCTGATCACAAGCATCTAATGGAATGAAGATCAGTTTTAAAAACCAGTGTTTGTATTACAGTATGTGAGATCAAGCTGTTCTCATCTATATGCCCTTATTTTGAGCTTTAGGTAATCTGTGAGGTCTTTGGGGCAAGGAAAGGCATCTCATGGTACAAGGAGAGAGTGTGGACTCTGAGGCCGAGGCCAACAGATCGGGCCCAGCACTGAACTTGGATCCTGGGTCCTCTCTACACACAGCAAGTCAAGGCCAACTAGGACAGAGGTGAGTGTTTAGCAAAATCATCCTTTTGATAAAAATGCGTAAAGAGCCTGTAAATATTCTTCTTGAAATCCTTCATAAGCTTCCATGCAATGGGTTCTGGAAGTTCTGTAACCAGGGAGAAGAGAGGAAAGACAGAGAACTTCGTGATTTTGGTGTGAGAAGACCTACATGTTCAGAGTTATAAAAGTGGTGAAGAAGAGGATTTTTTAGGGCAGAGAGACTACTCTGCATGGATGCTGCCATGGTGGATGCATGTCCTTACACATCTGTCTACACCCACAGAAAGCACACCAGCAAGAACGAGCCCGGATGGAAACCACGGACTCTGGGTGATGACGTGCCAGCGCTGGTTCATTGACTGTGACAAATGTGCCACCCTGGTTGCGGTGGGGGGAGCTGGGGGAAGCTGGGAACTCTCTGTACCTTCCTCTTAGTTTTGATGTGAACCTAAAACCGCTCTTAAAAAAAGGTCTTAAGGGGCGCCTGGGTGGCACAGCGGTTAAGCGTCTGCCTTCGGCTCAGGGCGTGATCCCGGTGTTATGGGATCGAGCCCCACATCAGGCTCCTCCGCTATGAGCCTGCGTCTTCCTCTCCCACTCCCCCTGCTTGTGTTCCCTCTCTTGCTGGCTGTCTCTATCTCTGTCGAATAAAAAAATAAAATCTTTAAAAAAAAAAAGCTACGGAATCCTTTCATAGTCGCTTTGTACACCACTTCTGCTCAGGTACACGAACATGGGAATTTATAAAATTCAGAAAGTACTAGCTTCCAAGCCCCATGGTTTCCTGGACTCTGTCCCTATGCAGCCTTCCAACCAACAGTCAGGGGCTCTTTTCCTACAAGTTTACAGGCTGTCGGCGGAAACACAGGCCTGGGTTCTCACGCTCTCTCCTAAAGTTATCCAAATGTCTTTTAAAACTTTACGTCAATGCCACAAAGATTCCCATCTGTACCGAACCTTTCTTTACACAAACTCTGTAACATTTGTGGGTCTTCTCTCACACCCCCCAAACCCATGCGACTTCTTTATAGCAACAGGCTTCTACTTGAATAAAAGTTCAGCTACAATTTTTTTTTTTGTGGTATTTCAAGCTTCTTAAAATGGAATTCAATATTCAATAAATATCCCACTTATTTCTGTTCCTGGTTTAGATGTAATACCTGCAACATAACTAAAGCTACAGCGTAAGCAGCACTCAGCGGACTGGGCCATATTCGGTCAGCGCGTTTTCTTTCCATATCTCATGATTCAGAAGCGTATCGCCGAGATTGAAACTTATTCCCAAAATCAGCACTAAAAGGTTTCACGTTAACTTTGACTTTCACTTATCGGATACTGCTCAGTACCTAGTAACCACGCATAAAGTCTTCTGTTCAGAGACATGTCTCTCCTCAGCAGGGTCTGGGTGGCCGCTGACAGGATCTGCACGATGTCAGATCTGAGCAGGGGAATGGCTCTCTCACTGGAATCCTATCGGAGAACAGAGAACATTTTACTGCAAAGGGATGATGAAGTAGATTACTGGCTTTCTGACACGTGGCCCCTCTTACCAGTCTACAAAGCTTTATCTTAAAAAGGTAGTTCTCAAAAGGAGTTGGTTCTTCACAACACCCACGGACAGAAGCCATTCAGTTTTTGCTACGGAAACATCATCCTCACAAAAATGAACAAGGACCTTTAATTGGCTGAAAGTGAACGGTGATCACAAAGTGGCTGTGCCAATGGCCTGAGGTCCATCCCGCCTGCCCCACGTCCTCAGGAAAGACCAGTGGCTTCCCTGGAAGAACACAAACGACTTACCAGACAGGTATAAAATGGGAAGAAGAACAGAACAATTTCCAGGTTATTTCTTTGCACCAGGACATTTGAGTCCAACAGTGAGGCACACAGAGACTTTACCTGTAAACGATAAAACAGCATGAACATTTCACTCCCAGGACAGTTAGTAGCATTTGCAGGCTACTGTTTGCAGTCACAAAAATGAAAGTAACTTTTCCTGAGAACCCTGAAACCACTGTGTGAAATCATGTGGAACCGAACAGTAAGGTATAAATGGGGGAAATGTGGGTTTTAGCTCTAGACTCTGGGGGGCAGTATGTGTTGGAGGTCACTGACAGGGGGACAAGATGTGACCTGGATGACCTGTGAGCTGGAGGTGCCTCACCTCTTCCCTGGTCCTGGAATGTGCGCTCTGCTTGCCTTCCCCGCTCCGGAGGTCCCCGAGGGACACAGCTTTGAGACAGAGATGTGGCGTTGAGAACCCCTGCACGGTGTATGTGACTGAGCCCAGTTAAGGCCTCTACATAAGCTTTCAAGACGTGGCAGGTGGGTGCTGGATTGTACGGATGGAGGTCTCTGGGATCTGTCCTGCATAACCAACCACCCCTGACCTGCACGTACGCAGGCAGGCTGAGGAATGTGTGTGACTCGTGCCGCACAGTGACCTCGGGAGCCTTGTTAGTGGACATTAGCTGGCCTCCAGGTCAGAACTGACCCTTCTGGTCTGGACGCCAAGAGCTATGAAATCTGCTTGGCATCCCCTCCTGCTCCGGGCTGGGCTCCCCGGAATGGAATCCAGGAGGGAGGCGAGCACACCCAGCCCAGGCTCCTTGAAGATGTAAAGACATGATAACATAGGAATGCAGCTCTCTCCAAACTGCACGTCAGTGTTCATTGTTGAACTTCAGACCCCATCATCTGCCCTCTAAATACGGCCCTATGGGGATGGTCAGGTGGGAGTCTCAGCTGAGGGCAGGACGCTCCGCCCAGGCCTCTCCATCGGGACTCCGGCCTGGCTGTCTCCACGGGGCTGCCCCAGCTACTGAGATTGGATGTTGTAAGTACCCGATTTGATGGAACGCTGTCTTATTCTCCTTTACTGCTTACTACTGCCCTCACCTATGCACAGATTTCCCTTTTCTTCTTTCTGTTTCAATTATATTTTTATAGTATCAATAAAGTGTTTTCTTCCTCTTCAAAACTGAGAACACAGCTGCTGTGAATCTTTTCTTCAGAACCGACATGGAGATCTACTGGACTTGTGGCCACCCAAGACAAGCCTCATAAGTAAGTTCTCTTGTTTATTAAACTGGCCACCTGCCAATCTGGAGCGGCTTGCCTCTCTTTTTGGTCTCTCCCTGCCTGCCACATATATGGCCAGTTTCAGGTAACACCCAGGAAGCTCCCAAGGAGGCTGTAAACTAACAGTGTGACATCGGAGAGTCGGTCAGCTGCAGCCCTCGCACGTTCCATCTGAGAGCTGGAGAGGCTTGGACCACAGGGTCAGGTTCTAAGACCTCAAATTCTATGATCCTAGAAAGAAATGTCTTCAGGTTCCAACAGGAACTTCTGGCTAACCTAAAACTCCAAAGACATTCCGTTAAATGGATTCCAAACCAATTCAATACATATTTTGCGTGTCTTTTCCAAGTATAGACACACATGATACAGAAGAGCCATAAGAGAAATGGTAAGAAAGAGCTATAAGAATTCAGAAGCAGGGAGGGAGAGATCTATCTTTCAACTGGGGAAAACAACAGAACTCTGTGGGAAGGCTGAGCTGGAAGGACAGGGAGGATGTGCGTGGAGATCGTGGAGAAGGGATGGGGGGTGAATCCAAGGAGCAAGGAGGTGGCATCGCTGACCAATAGGTCGGGCTGGGGCAGTCCGTTCGGGAGTGCAGAAGGCCTGAAGGGAGAGCAAGGCATTCGTGGGTTGGGAGTGGACTTACAAGACTCTTGAGTTTGGACTTTATCTGTAGGCAAGAGGAATCCATATATTTTTCAAGCACAATATAGGTATGAGCAAAGCTATGCTTCAGCAAAGCAAAGAGCTAAGAGTGATCAAAAAAGCCTGGATGGGCAGAGGATGGGATGGGGAGGAGCCAGTCGGAAGGTCCAACCAAGCAAGCACCAGAAACTGAAGGAAGCAGGGCAATGAAAATGGAGACACAAAGCCGTTAGGCTACCACTAGGTGGCGACAGACTGCAGGCCATTAGACACACAAGTTTGGGGAGAAGAGAAAGACCGAGAGGGGTCATGAGAAGAGAAGGCCTTGCCAGGGAAGAAAGCAGCCCTCCAAAGGGCCTGGGGATGGACACCCGAAGAATCCTGACAATCTAGGTTTGAGAGCAGACAGAGGAGACGATGAGGGCAGAAGAAGGACTGAGAGAGACAGTGACCAGAGGAGGAGGAAAACCTGATACGTGGATGGTGAGCAGTGTGACACAGGCCAGGGAGGAAACAAGGTTCTAGCTAAAGCAGCAGACTCTGCGAGGCCCCTGGAGCGCTGCTCACAGTTAACCATACTGCTGAAGCCTGGCAGGGCCTCCAGAAGGGCCCTCGTTAGGTGCAAATATGTATTTGAATATGCGAATCGTTAACGCATATATGAAAAACAAACACCACCCCTCTGGGTTTCATCCTGCGTACTGACGCCTCCTCATCTTGCTCAGCAGCAGAGGGAAGCCCAGAACACCTCCATTTCCCTGCTGCTCTCCACTGATGTCCCTTTGCAGTCCCAGCTGACAAAACCTGTGCATGAGGAAGCCGGCGCCCCCCCTGCCCCGGCCAGTTCTGCTCCCGTGAGGAGTAAAGCACCCACCGTGAGCTGGTAATCCGTCCCCAGCATGTATTTCTGCTCCTTGCCTGGCAAGTCCCTGCTGATGTGGCCCACCACAAAGAGCGAGGCGGGAAGGCGGATGGCCGGGCTCACCAGGACGCTCCCCCAAAGGGCAGCGTAAAACACCTCTTTGCCGACCACCAGGGACAGCCTCAGGAGCAGAGCATCTGTTCTGTGGACAAGAGATACAGACTGTAAGGGCTCGGTCCCAGCAGCCACCGCTCACTTGCTCTCCCTATTTCTTCATCATTCTGAGTGGTTGCCATCTCCTGCCTTTCTGTTCTGTCCACCTGCTGGCTGTCACTGAAACAGAGTTTGCTAAAACAAACATGTCCTTGAGAGGTTCGGCTTCTTGGCCAACAGGAGTGTCTGACGGGTCGTGTCACCGTGGCATAGAGATTCATCCCTGCCCATGGCCTTGCTGTGGACCTGCAGGACTCAGCAGGGGGGGCGGTTCCACCGCCACAAAGGGGACGAGCAGATCAGCCTCAAGAGGTTGGTGCAGCTGACTGGAGACTGAGGTAATAGCAAAGATCCCCCCCACCTGAGCAGAGCCAGGGGACATCTGACTTTAGAAACGCTGGGGACAAAATTTGCCTGGGCCTCCCATTCGACGCAAATTCCATGAAGCCTGTCACTCTGCCCATAGCACGCCCCTATGTTGACTCCTGCTCTGGGAAGTTCTCCTGCTGATGCCTGACATTTCTTTGTCCCTTATCTCTATCTGGTCTCTCTCCCCTGACACGCCATCAGCAACTTCACGTCCGTCCTTTAAGAGAAGCAGCGTCATCAGCACATCTGGGTTTGTTTTTTCCATGGAGGCTGACCGAAGCCAGGCCTCCCCTCTGCTCAGTGGCCTGCATGCAGCTGACTAAGGCACCTTCCCCGTCAACAATGAAAACAGCTTTGCCAGGCTGATGATTGCCCCTGCCCATAAAACAGCAGAGGCAAATTCCCACAAGGGGCTTTCACTGAATGAGCGAACGGACTCAAAACCCAAGAAAATTCCATCCCTCACGTCTCCTGTTTGCAAAGAAGACACACAAACATCACAGAAGGAGTAGCCCAGTGTGATGCAGTGGGCTACCCAGGTTCCTGGAGTCAGGCCGCTGTCGTCCAAATCCTGTGTCTGCTTCCTGGCAGTGGTCCCTAAGACGAGTTTAACGTCTGTGCATGTTAGCTGTCAGCTATGAGATACAGAAGAGCGATGGAGATGTTCTGAGCAGGACCGGAGAGTCTCGTGTAGAACTTCGCATGGGTGGACAGAGCCGTCGCTCGGGCCCCACCGCCTTCCATGACCACCGGATCTGCACTGTTTGCTGACACGTCCTTAGCATCCGGATGACTGTCAGACATGTAGCTGGCACTCAAAATCAGCATGAAATGAACGCCACTCTTTCCCTTTTATTACAACTCAAATCGTCTTTAGCTTCCTTTCCAGGTATACAAAGACTTTTCATTAAAAAACTATCTACTATCTTCTTTTTTTTAAAGATTTATTTATTTATTTTAGAGAGAGTGAGAGAGCATGTGAGTGGGGGGAGGGGCAGAGGGAGAGAGAGAATCTCAGGCAGACTCCCCACTGACGTGGAGCCCAACGCGGGGCTCGATCTCACGACCCTGAGATCATGACCTGAGCCAAAACCAAGAGTCAGACGCTTAATCGACTGAGCTATCCAGGTGCCCCTACTACCTTTTTATTTTAACAGTGGATTTTGTTCTCTTTAAGGCTAGTCTGAAACTTTTTATCTCATAAAATATTTGAATTTTACTGTCCAAATGATGCACAGTATCATATTCACAGAAAAAACAAAACTGAAGAGGCATGAGTAACAGCCAAATGTTTAGGAGAAGCACACAGAAGGGTTTCGTGGCTGAAGATTCCGACTGATTTCCTATTGAGGCTCAGCAAACAAATATAGCTTATCTTGCCCAGCTCTGAAAACAGCGCAGCAAAGGCCCCAATTTGAGGCAGAAGCATGGCGCAGCAGGTGGGGCAGAGGGGGCACTATCCCCTGGGCAGACAGGATGTCCCCGAGCTAGGCAGATTACTACAGCAGGATATTAATCGAAAAAGCCCCCGGGACTGCTCCCCTCTCTCCAGGATCCCTCTCAGGGGAAGATTGATGCTGAAATAAAACCCATCGCAAACACTGCAGCGCACACACTGATAGCACATCCCGCTTTGCTCAGAACAGTGTATTCCCAAAGTCAGTTCCACGGAACACTGGCCACAAGCTGTTCCACAGAAGGGTTCCACTGACAAGAAATCTGGGAAATGCCACCTCAGCTATCCCTTCCTCAATACTCAAGAGTGCTCTGGCTAGTTTTATTAAAGAAATGCAGCTTAAGTCTCATTTTATCCTAAAAACTTAATAGATATTAAAAACTTAAATGATGCCATGGTTCACAAAAGGGCAATTATGACAAGCCTTTGCTATGGAAAGCACAGTGAAGAGCAAGATAACTGGGTTAGGAGTCAAGTAACTCCCCACTAAGTAAGAATTACTCCCATCAACTCAGATGTGAAGTTCCAAAATTAGCACACACAGTTTAGAGCCCAGGACACGAATCTTTTCTATTCAGAATCAATCAGCAACCTCCAAACCCCCCGTTTCCATCCCTCCCTGCCTCGCCCTGGCTGGCATACTCATGCCTCCTGTGAACACCAGCTCACTCAGACGACACCAACATGCTCTCCTCTATTCCATGGATAGCAAGTGACACGGACTGCTTGCCGTGAACCCCAAGCCTTTCCCAACTTAGGCCGTGTAGTCACTTGCCTAGTGGAGGGTCCTGGAAAGCCAAGCTGTCACAAGAGCAAAGAGCTTGGGGTGTGAGCATCTGAACGAGCACAACAGTGACAACAGCGTCCTGCACACCATAAGTTGGGTCCATGCCCAGAGGGGTAAAAAAATTTTAGAACCGGCAGAGCTCACTATGATGCCTGGAATCAACCCCTCCCCCCCCCACGCCGTCCCCCCTGCTCGAGCATGTGAGCGCGTGTGCGCGCTCTCTCTCTCTCAAATAAATCAATGAATCTTTAAAAATGTATATATGTTTCAACTATTTAAATTGGGCTCTCTCAACCCTGACACGATGAACTTTGGGGCCAGATGAGCCTTTGTCGTGGGGACAATCGTGTCCCTGTAGCGCTAGATGCCAGCAGCACCCTCTCTACCAGTGGTAACAGCCCGAAGAAGGATGCCAAATGTCCCTGGGGAATACAAATCAGCCCAGCTGAGAACCGCTGATTCACATTTTTGCTTGCTTACAGACCTCTGAGAATAGTCACCTTTCCCCCAAATCCTCAGAAGAGGAGTCTGGTACTTTCTCCCCACTACTCCTACTTTCTCAGTGCAGCAAAACGCAGCTGTGAAGCGACTTCTTGCACACTTTCAAGAAGAAGATCTGCCCAGGAGTAGTTTGCAGGCACACAAGGGTTAGAAAGCCAGGGTGAAGCGTTAGTCCTAACACTGGCCAGAGTTTCCGTTCTTAGGGTTCACGGACAAGCACAAGCCAGGAACAGTCTGCGCCTCCAGGGAACTCATGAGTCACCTGGCCTGCAGCGGCCCCAGCCTAACTCAGCCCTCTGCATTTGCTGCCAACAGGGACATGAGGACCCCCCTCGCCCCTCCCTTTCCTATCCTGCAGTGTTTGCTGGGGTGGCTGCCTTGGCTCCTGAGCACTTAGGGCAGGAAAGAGTTGCCAACTTCTCTCAAACTAACATGGATACAGGGACCAAAGACTCTGGTGCAGTCATCCCGATTACTGTGCCCATACACACCCACTCTGAGATTCTAGAACCCTCGCCAGCATCCACCTCGGAGAGCTGATAACGAATGGCTTTGGGGTGCTGCAGACATGGGGCCTGGTTTTCTGTCACAGCTCCATGTACTCGGTGATTCATGCAGCTCTACTCAGCTCTTGGTTCGATGTCAAGGAATCACACCAAAAAAATCCATGTTAAGCAACTTTAGCAACTGTTCAAATGAACCCTCACTGATCAACTAAGAGAACGACTATTTACACTCTTCTGGTGTGATTCATTCTTACAAATTAAAAAAAAACTGCAATACCTTTTGGGAATTGATGTGTTCCTCTGTCAGATGATGGAAAAAACATTTATAAACACACATACACGGATCTGTTTGGGAAACATGAATGGGCCAGAACTTGTAGAAAGAGCCTGGGACTAGAGGTCAAGACAGATCTGGTAAGGGTCCTCTCGCTGACTCCAACATGACCTTCCGTTCCTTCCCTCCACACACCTACCAATCCTGTGTTCCGCCACAGGCGTAAAACAGCAACGGGACAGACTCTGCGTCCTAAGGAAGTGGATCCTACCGACCCAACCCACTGCAAAGGCGGATCTTCACTGGGAAGGAGGAAGCCACCACCTGATCTATGTGAAAGCTTGAAATGTTTGAAGTGCAAATTTTTGGTTAGGTTTGTCCGATTCTACTACAAATGCTCATGACTTAAATGTACCCTTGGTCACTGGCCACAATCCCTCAAACCATTCTAATTATTTGGTTTCTCTGAGTCTAGGGGAGCACTCCAAACAGACCTTGGACTGACTCCCTGATTCTACCCCAGCCCTCCCCCGCCCCCGTCATTGCCAACGTGACAAAGGCGGTGTGACTGGGGCCTCTGGAATGGGGGAAATGTGAGCAGTACGTGGTGCAATCAAATGGAAACTTTTGCAAGCACAGAGGTTTCTAAACCTCCCAGTCAGGCTGCACAGGGTTTCTTAAAGCAGGTCCTATTAACAGAGGTTAATCAGCGATCACTCAGAACAGTTAATAGGATGGGAGATAATTCCCCAGAGAAACAGGATACTGTGTATACCCAGTAGTCTGAATGGATTTATGCTTCCTTCTGCTCCTAAGCATGACCAAAAAATAACCCCTATGTGAACTTTTATGCGTATGAGCTTTACACATTTCCCCAAGTGCTGCTGAAATTTGTCAAGCTGTTCTGCTTAGCATCGCCTTTGCGAGCCCCAGCCAGCCATGAAGCATGGCTCTGTTTTGACTGAGAAGCAGCCTAGTGTAATGGGAAGAAGGAAGACTTTGGAGTCTGACCTATGTGGCTTAGGATCCCAGCTCTGCCACTCGCTGACCGTGGGGCTCTGGGAAACCTTCTCACTTTCTGACTCTCACCTGTAACTGGAGGCAGTTCCCAGGAGGACACAGTATCTGGTCAAGCAGAGACCAGCACAGCAATGTCAAGCATCACCTCGACTTCTGCACCTTTCCCTGGGGTGCAGACCTCTGTACCTCCTTCCCCGCTACTCCCTAAGCGGCAGCACCACATGCAAGCACACCTGTCAGGATGAGACCCACCTGTCATAGATCTCCGAGCCCTCCTCCAAGCCGGGCAGCAGGCCCACAATGAAGGCCTGGAGACTGGGCAGGAGCAGCTTCTGCAGCGGGAGAAAGTATTTCTCATACAGGCCGAGCAGCACGGGCCTCACCGACATGGCTGCATTCGCCAGAAGAGGAAACAACCCACAGCTTTGGGAAAGAAGAAAGGGAGACGAGGGATAAATGAGACACCGACTCCGAAGTTTGCAACAATCACCCAGCCAAAGGGAGTTTTCAAAAGCAGCCAGCCGGCTGTTTTTACTGGGGCTGCAGACGTCTGCTTGCTTGTCACGGGACGGTCACGACGTACCGTTCAGCAAAGAGCAGGCATCTAGACAGTAGGTCCATCACGGTCCCACTTAGAACCCACTTAAAGAAAGGCCTGGGAGGATGCGCTTCACAGGCGAGCACTGGTTATCTCCTGCTGGCGTCTTTACGATGAACTGTTGCTCACCACTCCCTATTTTGTTTGTCATTTTCTCATTTTATGAACTGAACTATGGATTTTTCAGGTAATAAGAATGTAACATGGTAGGGAAGCTACTATACCTGTATAGGAACAAATCCTTGGCCAGCCATTTGGTCCCCACAATTTTGAAGATAATCTCATAGGTTTCTAGGGCTTTTAGGTGCACACCACTGGGCAAAGCAGGATGCAAGCACTGAGCTAACCTCTTGCTGATAACGAGCCGTCTTGGCAATAAGGAATACCTCAGGTTACTCTGCAAGGCCTGGAAAACAAGAGGGAAAACATGAGAAAGAAGGCAGCAACATTTACCAAGTAAAGCAAATCTGCCAGGGCCAGGAAGACATGAGCAGATGCAAAAGGAAGACAGAGGACCTGCATGGGGAACACCGGGGGGTCATGAGCCAGGCTCTAGGGACACACATATAAGCGAAGCGCTAGCAATCCTGGAGATGAGGCAGGCATCAGAATCAAAAGCAAGGGAGACCCTGTCACCATCAGACCAGCTCTTGGCCACACATGGAAACCTGGGTACCGGTGAGGGCTCCAGTCCACACATAAACCTAAACAGAACACAGACTTCCTCAGGGGACGTGACTCCCATCCCTAAGACAACCCTTGTCTGTGTGCTGGGGAAGCCCCTGGAATCCGCTCGGGGAGAAGAGATCTGACTAATCCCCATCATTCTCCCAGCTCAGCTTCACGGCCAGGTGGCTGAGTGAGGGGTCACCCCAGAAGAAACGGGGGCGGGGGGACACCTCTAGGCCATTACTCCTGGCATCTTCAGCAGTTGGTGATCCTGCTGGGTGGGAAGGACCCACATCCCACAGGAGAAATGTTCTACCCTGCTGGGATGCAGCAACAAGAGTCCTGGGCCAGGCCTCTGCCAGCCGGACACAGGCCTTGTCTGTGCTAAAGCCGCCGGGGTATGTGTGGTACCTGAGAAACACGGTCAGGAGTGCGAGTGGATCAATGCCATTCTGCACGGCCTCAAGTGACCATAGGCAGAGTGCTGTGGCTGGGTGGCTCCTCCTGACTCAATCTTATAATACAAAGTGTCATTATGGAACAATCTGCAAATATTTGCTCAAAGCCTACAGGGTAGAGTCCACGCTTCTTAAAACGCCACTCCAAGGCCTCCATAGCATGACTCCTGCCTGCTTTGTGCCCCCCCCCCCCGCCCCCACCTCTTCATACTTCAGCTTCAAACTTTGTAGCAACACAGATCCATTTGTGATTCCTGCCTGTGCTCCCTGTCCCTCTGCCCACCCTCCTTCCTGTCCACCTGGCTAACTTTCCTCACATGAGACTTAGCGTCCCCTTTCCTGGAGGCAGAATGGTCCCCGCTCTGGCAGGGTGCCCCAACCTGCGTGTTTAGTTACTCCTGCCCTGGACTCCATGTGCACATCCGTCACCGATTTACAACTGTCCTAATGATTGTCAGCTCCGGGCCTGACCTGGCGGGGAGAAACTTGAGGGTTGGGTCTGTTGTCTTCCCCTCTCTGGTTTTCAGCACTCTGCACAGAGCCTAAAACAAAGCAGGCATTCTGGAAGAATGTCATAAGATGTGTGTGATGCCAACTGCATTCTATCTGTGTCTCCCAACTACTGGCCCCTGGACCATATGGTCTTAAGGCCATGACAGCTTTCTTTTTATAAACAAAGAATGTGATCCTGCCCCTAAAACATACACAGAGGTTATACGGGAGGTAAAGGGAAAGGAAGGAAAATAATATCTTTCATCAGAAGCCTGACAAAACCCCCAAATTCAGTAAACCTGCACCTCAAAAAAAACCTCCATATAACCAGAGGTCATCAACAAAAATACCTTAAAACATTATATAAAAAAAGTGTGATATTTTAAAACAAAGGAAAAGCCAACAAAGTAATTTGTTAACGATTTTATTTATTTATTTATGGGGGGGAGAGAGAATATCAAGCAGACTCCATGCTGAGCACAGAGCCCAATATGGGGCTTGATCTCATGAACCCTGAGATCATGACCTGAGCTGAAATCAAGAGTCAGACACTTAACTGACTGAGCCACCCAGGCACCCCCTAGCACTTGTTTTTTAAGTCACTACCCACTCTCATACTGCTCAGTGTACTCTAAGGACTTCTGCTGTTTGAAGTGGAAAAGAGGGGGCACACCCACTGTGGTGGTCACCTGGGACGCACCAGCGTTTGCCTTCCTTGGGCTGTGCATGTACAGAATCCCATTTCTCTACCCTTTTGAACCTGGGTGTGGCAGCATGACTGACTCTGGCCAGTGGGATGAGTGGAGTGATATGAGTCACGCAGGCACAGCCTTTAAAAACCAACTCAAAGCTTGTTGGGTTCTCTTTTCTTGACTTTAAGATCATGGACATGTGGGTTGAGCTGAAGCCCCTCCCAGCCTGGCTCCCTGAGAAATTACAGAGCAGAAACCACATGCTGACCCAGTGAGGCAGAGCTCAACCATATAAAACTCACCGAGATTAGGGACTGTTTGTTACCATGGCATAACCCTCTCTATCCTGACTGATAAACCTCTTCCCACATAAACGCAATTACAAGGAACCACAACGATCCATTCCAAATGAATGAGGCTGCTTGCTATTTCTTTCTCATTTAAATGTGTGACTTAATTTAATTTGAAAAAAGACATAGGAAAAGAAACGTAACAAGAACTGAGGCTGCGACCGGTAAATGTGGAATGGATTATTCATTGTTTGCTGTCTGTGTTAATCCACGCAAACACGGCATGTCTGAGAAAGGGGCTCAGTGCTGTTGAGGGAAAGGCAGAAAGATAAAGGAAGCTGTCAGACCTGAAAATTCAGCAAAAACAAAGGATATAAACAGATCGTACTTGGAAAAATGAGAAGCTGCTTGTCGTTCCTGGTAAGAAAAATGCAATTAAAACTACAAGAAAATACCTTTCTTTTCACCCATGAGGTTGTCAAGCTAGATCAAAGCACACAAGTTCAGAAGCGAGCAGAGCCACCGAGAGATTGTGAGCCAAGTTAAGTTCCTCATCTAGGGTCAGGATGTGGCCAGACAGACCCTGAGAGCCTCTCCTTGGGGTGGTTAGGGGCGTCAACCCGTCTGCATCACTTTCACCACTAATCACGGGGCTAAAATCGTGCCTAGGTCAGAGTGATTGTGCTAAGCCACGTTCCACAGAGCCTGGCACTTGACAAGTGCTTCCACACTGAGGTTAGACAAACAAACAAGACTGAAATATTATAATACTGGTTTAATATGTGAGCTTGGGGGTGAGAGCCTAGCACTCCTATTCCACCATTTGCTAACAAGGCAAATTCTTTAAACTTTCTGGCTATCATTTCATCTATAAAAATGGAGATCATGGCACCTCACAGAGCTGCAAGCATCAAACGAGACACCCCATACAAAGAGTAGAGCAATGTAAGCAGCCAGCAAACACCTCTTATTATCATCACAAACTGAAAATGAAGCACAAGACTTCGAGATGGAGAGAAGATGCATTTTAAAACAATCCACTGAAACCCACTCATTTACAGATAATGCCCTTTATTGTCCCCAAAGCAAACAAGGACACTAGTTAAGTGTGTCGATGAAGGGTGAGAAATATATGGAATCAGAAAAGCAAAGCTCAAACTGCTCTATGCTTGGAGGTAAGTAAGATCCCTGCAGACCCAAAATATGATGAAAATCCCAAGAGACCCTGTAGCCAAGGAGGAAATCTGCATTGATGAGGTAGACTTGGGGAACATGAAATTTCCTTTTAAGAAGACAGAGGACAAGATAAATAGTAATTAATATTTAGGATTAAAAGGGAAAATAAAGTATTTCCTAAATGATATTTAAAGAAAATTTCTAAACAGACATTTTGCAAGTCTTTTTTTAAAAAAAGATTTTATTTCTTTATTTGACAGACAGAGAGAGTACAAGCAAGGGGAGCAGCAGGCAGAGGGAGAGGGAGAAGCAGGCTCCCTGCTGAGCAAGGAGCCCAACCCTCCATCCCAGGACCCTGGGATCATGACCTGAGCGGAAGGCAGACAGCCAGCCACCCAGGCGCCCCAACATTTTTCAAGTCTTAAAACTGAAGATTAGAATCACCATTTGAAAAATGCTTTGCATGCAGTAGATTCAGAGCACTTCTGGAAACAAAGGATTTCCCTAAGAGAGCTCCTCCTCCCCCAGAGTGACAGACCTCATGCAGGAAATGAGGCTGTGGGCCTGTCGAAAAACGCTGTGAGAATGGAATGTTTTTCCATCTCTTTGTGTCTTCCTCAATTTCTTTTGTAAGTGTTTTGTAGTTTTTAGAGTACAGATCCTTTACTTCTTTGGTTAGATTTATTCCTAGGTATCTTACGGTTTTTGGTACAATTGTAAATGGGATCGATTCCTTAATTTCTCCTTCTTCTGTCTCATTGTTAGTGTATAGAAATGCAACTGATTTCTGTGCATTGATTTTTATATCCTGCCACGTTGCTGAATTCCTGTATGAGTTCTAGCAATTTGGGGGTGGAGCCTTTTGGGTTTTCTACATAAAGTATGTCATCTGCGAAGAATGAGAGTTTGACTTCTTTGCCAATTTGAATGCCTTTTCTTTTTGTTGTCTGATTGCTGAGGCTCAGACTTCTAGTACTATATTGAACAACTGTGGTGAGAGTGGGCATCCTTGTCGTGTTCCTGACCTTAGGGGAAAAGCTCTCAGTTTTTCCCCATTAAGAATTATATTCACTGTGGGCTTTTCATAGATGGCTTTTATGATATTGAGATATGTTAAAATATCTATGCTACCCAGAGCAATCTACACATTCAATGCAATCCCTATTAAAATACCATCAACTTTTTTCACAGAGCTGGGACAAATAATCCTAGAATTTGTATGGAACCAGAAAAGACCCCAAATCTCCAGGGGAATGTTGAAAAAGAAAACCAAAGCTGGGGGCATCACAATGCCAGACTTCAAGCTCTATTATAAAGTTGTAATCATCAAGACAGTATGGTACTGGCACAAAAACACACACACACACCAATGGGACAGAATAGAGAACCCAGAATGGACCCTCAACTCTAGGGTCAACTAATCTTTGACAAATCAGGAAAAAACATCCAATGGAAAAAAGACAGTCTCTTCAATAAATGGTGCTGGGAAAACAGGACAGCCACATGTGAAAGAATGAAACTGGACCACTCTCTTACACCATACACAAGAACAGACTCAAAATGGATGAAAGACCTAAATGTGAGACAGGAACCCATCAAAATCCTAGAGTCGAGAACACAGGCAGCAACCTCTTCAACCTCGGCCATAGCAACTTCTCGCTAGACACGTCTCCAAAGGCAAGGGAAACAAAAGCAAAAATGAACTATTGGGATTTCATCAAGATAAAAAGCTTCTGCACAGCAAAGGAAATAGTCAACAAAACTAAAAGGCAACCTACAGAATGGAAAAAGATATTTGCAAATGACGTTGCAGATAAAGGGCTGGTATCTAAGATCTATAAAGAACTTATCAGACTCAACACCCAAAAAACAAATAATCCAGTCAAGAAATGGGCAGAAAACATGAACAGACATTTCTCCAAAGAAGACATACAAATGGCCAACAGACACATGAAAAAATACTCCGTATCACCTGGCATCAGGAAAATACAAATCAAAACCACAATGAAATACCACCTCACACCAGTCAGAATGGCTAAAATTAACAAGGCAGGAAACAACAAATGTTGGTGAGGATGCAGAGAAAGGGGAACCCTCTTACACTGTTAGTGGGAATGCAAACTGGTGCGGCCACTCTGGAAAACAGTACAGAGGTTCCTCAAGACGTTAAAAATAGAGCTACCCTACGATCCAGCAATTGCACTACTAGGAATTTACCCTAAAGATACAGATGTAGTGAAAAGAAGGGGCACCTGTACCCCAATGTTCATAGCAGCATTGTCCACAGTAGCCAAACTGTGGAAGGAGCCGAGCTGCCCTTCAACAGATGAATGGATGAAGAAGATGTGGTCCATATATACGATGGAATATTACTCAGCCATCAGAAAGGATGAATACCTACCATTTGCATCGACATGGATGGAACTGGAGGGTATTATGCTAAGCAAAATCAGTCAATCAGAGAAAGACAATTATTATACGGTTTCACTCATATGTGGAATATAAGAAACAGGAAGGAGGATCATAGGGGAAAGGAGGGAAAACTGAATGGGAAGTCATCAGAGAGGGAGAAAAACCATGAGAGACTCTTAACTCTAGGATACGAACTGAGGGTTGCTGGAGGGAAGGTGGGTGTTTGTGGGGGTGGGGAACTGGGTAATGGGCATTAAGGAGGGCACATGATGTGAGGAGCACTAGGTGTTATATGCAACTGATGAATTATGGAACACTACATCTGAAACTAATGATGTACTATACGTTGGCTAAATGAATTAAAAAAAAAAAAAAACAAAGCAAAACAAACACCTTCTGGGTGAGCAGTGTTATAGCACCTCGCAAATGTGCCCGAAGGGAAACATAAGCCAACTCTTGGTGCCATTAAGTAAACAGTGGCCACCATGAAGGTTCCCACTCTGGCTCCCCCAAATTCTCCCTCTACAAGACTTTTCCTTTAGTTTCGCTGAGGGCTAACGCATGGCCATGAGGGGACCATCTCCACACTTTCAGGGCAAACTTAAAAGGGAACGAGTCATCCAATGACTCATTCCCCCACTTTGGCTGCTAAACCCCACTCAGGGTGCTGGTTCAGCCATGGTGGCTTTCTTCAGTCAGCCACCTCTGACTCAGGAGCTCCTCTACCGGGGAGCTGTCAACTTGGGTGTCCCTGCACACAAGGAAGTGGTTGGCCCATGTGGCCAGCCCACCTTTGGGACCCGAAAAACACTTCTCAGTAGGAAATTGGATGCCTTCTGCTGCATGCTCTCTGAGAGTGAGATCAAGCCAGATGCCCATGGCTGTCGCTGCTTTTGAAAGAGAAAACGTTCAATTTAGAATAGCCTTGGCCTAGGAGGTTCCAAAACTGAGTGCTGTGCACTGTTGGTGGGAATGTAAAATGGTATAATCGCTGTGCAAACAGGATGGTGGTTCCTCAAAAGATTAGGGGCACCTGGCCGGCTCAGTCAGCAGAGCACTGTTGATCTGGGGGTCGTTAGTTCGAGCCCCACGTTGGGTGGAGAGTTTACTTAAAAAAAATAATGGGGCACCTAGTTGGCGCAGTCGTTAAGCATCTGCCTTCGGCTCAGGGCGTGATCTCAGGGTCCTGGGATCGGCCCATATCTTCCGCTAGGAGCCTGCTTCTTCCTCTCCCACTCCCCCTGCGTGTGTTTCCTCTCTCTCTGGCTGTCTCTCTCTGTCAAATAAATAAATAAAATCTTTAAAAAAAATAAAAAAAATAAAATAAATAAATAAAATCGTTAAAAAAAGATTAAGTATTTGACTTGTTTACCAAACTACTGTATGATCCAGTGATTCTACTTCTGAGCACATGTGCAAAAGAACTGGGAGCAAGGACTCAAACAGGTATTTACACACCCATGTTCACTGCAGCACTACTCACAATAGCCGAAAGGTGAAAACAACCCAAATGTCAACAAATGGATCGATAAAATGTGGTCCACACATACAGTGGACTGTTTCTCAGCCTTAAGAAGGAAGGAAATCCTGACACACACTACTACATGAACGAACCTCAAAGACACTGCACTCAGTGCAACAGGCCAGATGCAAAAGGACACACACCGTATGATTCCACTTAGATGAGGTCCCTAGTCAAAGTGACAGACACAGAAAGCGGAATTGGGGGAGGGGGCCAGGGATTGGTGGGGGGGGGAGGGCAGCCCGTGTTTAATGGGAATGGTCTGTTTTGCATGTTGGTGCTGGTTGTTCAAGGTAAATACGCTGAAACGGTACACTCGTAGACAGTTAAAACGGTAAATTTCATGTATATTTTATCACCCAAAAGAAAAAAGAAATGAATGCTGTGTTTCACCCAACTGGTCCTGTAGCTGAGCTGCAAGAACCATGAACTCTCTCAGGTGACATTTGCTTGTTGAACAAACTGAAAACTCTTTTCTCACCAGAGAACAAAGGGACTCCTTTCAATAAATCCTGAAGGGACCCAGGGACTCAGTCCAGCCTCTCCTGAGCGTAAGGTTTTGGTGTTTTGTTTTTATTTTTTTGAGAGAGAGAGAGATCCTGTAAGTGAGCAGGGATGTGGGGGGAAGGGGCGGAGGGAGAGAGAGAATCCCAAGCAGACGCCACGCTCAGTACAGAGCCCAGTAAAGGGCTCGATCTCACGACCCTAAGGTCGCGACCTGAGCCAAAACCAAGAGTCCTACGCTTAATCAACTCCGCCACCCAGGTGCCCCTGAGTGTGTTTTTAACCCTTAGTTAGTAAAATAGCCACCTGAACTGAGTCCACTTTCTAGTGCCTGAAAGCTCCTGATTTCCTCTTTACCCGCTCCTGGCTGTTGGAGAGCTGCCAAGACTGGAACCCGGGTGTGGGTCACGGAGGGCCACCCCAACGCTGCCTTGTTCTTGCCAGCCTCTATCCTGGCACTGTGCTTCTCCAGCAGGAAAAGCCCATTGAGTATTTCCAGGGAAGTTTCATTGTTTGGGTTGTGTTTTTCAGGAAATCAGAAACCCAAGTAAGCTTAACAGATACATAGAAAGATATGGATACACAAATATAGTATATAATATATATATTTATATTACAGATACAACACATATGATAAACACTAAATAAAAATGATGTATACTAAAAAAAAGATGAGAAATGTTCTTCAGCTATAGAATAAATACCTCAAGGAAACTCATAAATTTGGAAGGAAAAAATGGCCATGTTTTCAAAATCACTTTGAAAAATGCTAAACAGAAAGGAAAAGCTAGGATTAAAGCAGAAATAAACCTTCCTTCCTTATTTTCCTCAAGAAAGCATTCCTTCAGCTATAGTCAAGGTATAACAGTTTGGACCTCATTTTATGCATCAGCTCAGCAGGCTGACCTTAAAATAAAATAATAAAAAATCTATACAACGCTAAGTTTGAAAAAGAAAGGTCTGAACCACATCCAAGCTTCGTTGACAGAGACCAGGAAGTGTCTCGCTTTGCTCCACCCACGACAATGTCCGCGCTGCACTTTGTTTTACTTTGACATCACGCTATCTGGCAACCTGATGTTCTCTAGGACTCTCAGCACGACACAGACCGGTTCTGTGTAAGAAACAGGATTAAAAATTCCAGAAGGGTAGACTACGGACTCAGAAAGTACTTTAATACACTTAAAAATGGTTAAGATAAATTGTATGTTACATGTACTTTACCACAATTAAAAAATTTTTAAAGAGACTTCAACAATATGGGAAGGGGGTGAGTTACATTTGATTTTCCAGAGTTCCCCAGAAGAGATCACTCAAACCTGCTCTTCACGGTGATAACACTGACTTCAGAATGTCAGATGCTCTTCTATAAAGAAACACAAGCAAGCCAATTTCGAAGCAGGGCTTGCATCAAGCAAATGGTAAAATACCGGCAGGTCTTCCTTCTGGAAGTTGGTCATCTTTAAAAGGCTGTTCGTTTCATGCCGCAAAACCGAAGCTGCACCGTGAGTAAGGCTGGCCAGGTGGCACAAGCCCGAACATTCATTAAATCCTTGCCAAGGGACACCAATGGTGCCCTTCAGACAGAAGGAAAACAGGACAGATGCTGAGTAATAACAAATTGGCCAGGACTCCCCACATGAAAGTAGGCCAAGTCCTGAAGGCGGAGATGGTGAAAGCGTCACGTCCTACCTGAAATGGCAGTGACTCGGCCACCGTGCCAATCTGGGAGGGCGGGGACGGCGAGAGACAGGAGGAGCACAGGGAGCTGGGATTTCCCAGAGAACCAATGAAGTCCGCTTCTGTTGAACCAGGGGAGTGAACCCGCACATCCCCTCTGGAAAGAGCTTCCTTCTTAACAAGGTCCCAGACTGAAACGTGGCTGTGCGGTGCTGCCGCGTCAGGTGATCGCTGCGGGCAACTCTGCCGAGCGGTTACCCTGGAGTCGTCCCCTCCGGCCTTACCACGTCCACACCACACGACCTCGGCTTGCAGTGGAGCTGCCAGCACGCCACAGTGGTCTCGGCTTCACTTGGCCTCCCACACGCGGGAGAGGCGCATCAGAATGTGGTTTTTGCTTTTAAAAATGTCTTATGATTATTTTTCTTCCTTTGGAATCGGCTCTATCTTACTGCCAGAGCTGATATTAACTTGGGCTTTCTGAGCAAACACCACGCTGCCTGCTAGGAGCCCCACGGAAGGCTGAGCACACACCGCGGGAGGCTTTACAGAACGTGGCCTGGAGGCCGAGGCGGTGGCTACCCCAGGCCGGACCAGGCCAGCGACAGCAGGCCGAGCTGCCGCCGCAGCCACGGACCACACGTCCGCGGGCACGATGGCCCTGGTACCACAAGCCCTGGGCCAACGCCTCAGCAGGGCAGTCCTCATTTTTCTCAGCTGCACGGGAGCTGGCTCTGCTGTGGAGGGAACGTGTTGCTGGTCTAACTCACAACAAAGTGAGGCAGGGGACATGTGATGGACAGCACAGTCTCGGAATGAGCTGACCTGGGGCCCAGTCGGGGCAGCCACCCTTCCTCAGCTGCCCAGCCTGGCCCAGGTTCCCTGAGCATGGGCACCTGGTCGTGCAGACGAGACTCGAAAGGAGCAGAAACATTCCGGGTGTTCATGCCCTTCCTACTTCCCCAGGGCATCGGGATTCACAAGGAATGCACACGTCTGTACACATGTGACACAAACACCGGGTCCAGGCTCTCGGTTGAGAGGACTTGGGAATCTCCACACTGGGTCAGAAAACTCCTTAAAACATTGACAGGGGTGCCTGGGTGGCTGAGTCGGTTAAGCGGCTGACTCTTGATTTCAGCTCAGGTCATGATCTCAGGGTTGTGGGATCGAGCCCAGCGTCGGGAATCTGTGCTGGGCGTGAAGACTGCTTGAGATTTTTCTCCCTTTGCCCCTCCCTTCTCTCCCTCTCCAAAAAAACAAACAAAAAAACCCCCCAAACAAACCACAGCATAGCGTTCCTACCTCATAGAAGGCAAGCTGCAACACACATGTCCAAATATTGCTCTTTATCTTTCCCCTTGTGAGTTTATTGCATCTATTGTAGAAACCACGCCCTCTCACCACTAACAGCAATTTTCCCTGTCTTCCCACACAGAAACTTTAGATGGCTAGCTGCAATGACTTCCATGTTTCCAGACTTATGTCTTATTCTCTTCCCATTGTAGTGCTGGTCCTGAGCCCTCCCTCCCAGCCATGCATCTGCTCGTGGGCTCTGCAGCCACGCTGGCTGAGCTGAACACTGGACGTTGAACGAGGAAGCCTCAAGCAAGCCGGAGCTCCCCTCACTGTCCTCACCAGTAAAAGGGGTTGAACAGCACCAACTTCGGAGGATTATAGGTTTGAGAAACAATGAGTGACAAGCTTGTAACAGGGGCTCACTAACGGGAATCATTCTATTTGGGGGGGCTATGAGCCAAGAAGCTGGGATGATGGACAAGGGCGGGAGGAGGTCAAGGCAGCGGAGTTCGATAGTGAACCACATAAAAGGAAATGAATATGTGGGGCAAACACGCCCTTCAGGACTAAACACTGACACATACGTGATGCAGAGAATACTAAAATACTTAAGAATTTATAACCGCAAACCAGAAGATCTCATAAAAGTGAGCGTATCATTAAGATACTAAATGACTTGCTGTCTGGACACACCTTCTTTTCTGCTTTTTTAAATGTATTTTAACCCACATACAAATGATATATTTAACAAACAAACCAAAAGCCTATTACACAGAAACCAACTCGTTAAAGTCAGGGCCAGAAAAGCAGTAAGAATCTCTTGGGCAAAGAATCTTATTATAAATCCCAGACAGGCTTCAGTCCCCAGAGTTCTACTGGTAGAACTCAATATTCTTTAAAGTTCACACCCAGAAGAAAAGAACTGGCACTCAAACGAGACTAAATGTTATCTCCTTCTGCACAGAGCAGGTTTCTCGAGATCTCCAGAGCAGCACTTCCCAGTCCTCGGTGTTGAAGCAAAATGGGTTCAGCGTGGCTGTGTGGGGCTCGGGACGCATCCTCCTCGAGCACTCTCGTTCTGCACAGAGCCTCGGGCACCGCACTGGGCGCTGGGATGTGACCTGCAGGCGCCCCAACGAACTCATTCAGAGTCGCAGCTGGGAGGTGAAGAACACAGCTCTCCAATGCAGCTCGGCCTGTTCACTCTGCTCTGAATCCGACCTGTGGTTCTCCTTCTCTACGCTCTTCCTTTGCTTCCCGGTCCCTGAGATAAGTTATCTGCATAGAAGCAGGCGGCAGCTGAAAAACAACGATGGAAGGAAAAAGCCTGCCAACGAGGCACCCGGGAACGGTGACAGAGGCAGGAAAGGCTGGCTCTCTCCAGATCCACTCTGGCCCAAGCTGGCTGTGCTCTCCAGAACCCAACTGCTGTAAAACTGCCCGGGACACCCAGAACCAAGAGGCTGGACACATGGCTGGCATAAAACAGGCGCTGAAGGAACACTACCTCCTCAGACACAACGGGGCTTGTGCAGTGAGGATGAAAGCAGGGCGGGCAGGGAGACAAAATCCTCCGCAGTTTCTCTGTACATGCCTTGATTCCAGCCAGAGCCACGCCGATGCAGATGGAGGGCGCCGATCAGCATGGCACAGGCGGCATCTTTTAAGGACACACAAACACCTTCACTGTTGGGAAACAAGTGTGCCTGCTTCTGCCCACAGAGGAAACGGGTTCCCATGGGTTTAGGATGGTCCGACATTGCGGACTCAGTTACCAAGCATTGGGCTGTAGAGCATAGCTCGTCCATCTATACAAATCGAAATGAAGAAATGCATCACCTCGCAGCCAAAAGTCTAGAGCTGTGGTTCTCGAACGGGGGCAGTTCTGCCCCTGGGGGACATTGGACAATGTCTGGAGGCATTTCTAGCTGTTACAATGGGGGCTGGGGGTGGGAGGTGTTATTGGCATCTAGCGGACAAAGGCCAAGATGCGGACGAACATCCTGTAATGCTCAGGACAGCACCCCCTGCCCCATCACAGAAGGTCAACAGTGCCGAGGCCAAGCAACTGGTCTGGGGGAGCATATTCCTGTATTTGGCTAATGCAAGGGCTCAGTGACATCCTAGGAAGACGAGCCTTTTTGTGCTTACATGCTCCTCATGGTGGGTTGACTTATCCTCGGCCTTTTCCTGCTGTGGCCTCAGATGTCTGCCACACATCGGGCATTACATTCTCCCACAATTAAAGAGAGGAACAAAAAAAGTCACGTGTTTGTTCCTTTCCTGTCTCTCTGTATTAGAGGAAACCCTTTCCAGAAGCCAGCTGGCCACACCTCATAGGTTAGGGAAGGTCACATGCCCATGTCTGAATCAATCCCTGCCAAGAAACACAGAATTACTAGGGAGAAGTCCTAGAACAATAACATTTACTGCTGAGGCTGGGAGATGGGCGCTCCCACCCTGGCGTGCTTTGCCACCTGATCCCTGGACATAACTGCAAAGGCACAGGGTGAACAGCGGGGTAGACAACCAGCACGTGGGTCTCAATCTCAGAAGGAAGTGGTGAGCCTGAACGCGAGCCTGAGAGCTCTCTCCTTCCTTCAATCCACAACATTTGAATTCACGTATCTTCCAGCAGATTTACTTCCCAGGCCGATCTCAGGCGTTGGGAGATTCAGTTTGAGTACCGTCATCACTAAAAGCACGTGAATAAAATGTTCAGGCAGAACTGTGTTGTTCTGAGAAAAGCAATTCAACACTTTACGAACTGATCAAGTAATGAAATGGCATCCTTTCTGGCCATATAAAGATAAGAAGTCATTTAAGTTAGTAAACAAAGACTGAACTGATGTCTCGGGGGACAGCAATCCGATGGGCCTGCGGGGCTGAGATGATCGTGAAACAGGAGACGCCCCCATCAAAATCAGTGCATGCCACGTGGGGGTAGGGACTGCAACGTCCACCCGAATCATGCTCCCCGCTTCTGTGGTAAAGGTGGTAGCTGGGCCCTGGCTGCTCCACCAGAGAATATTTTTCTCCCTTGAAGACAGAAGTGGAGGGAATGTGTGCCGTTAAGATCTATGCACACTCCTATATGTTCTCCTCCTTCTTGTGGAACAGAACGGCAGCGAACAGAGCAACTCTGGAAGCCATGTGTTAAAAATGGCAGAGTCCCAGGCTTGAGTCTCTAGAATAACCATGTGGAAGAGAGCTGCCCAATCTGGAACACCATGCTGAACTGAGAGAGGAGCGAGACACTTCTATCTTATTGGCGGCCCTGAGTTTTTGATGGCTTTGTTACAGCAGCTGACATTACCGTAACTAATACATTCCAAGTATCATTATTTAACACTGTTCCAGAAAATGCTAACAAAACACCAGGAAAAACCCCCACAAATTCAGTATTGATTGACGATATGTAAGCTTGTCTAGCCACAGAACTCAAAACCATTAGCTGAAAAAAAACCAAGTAAATTCATGAAGATGGCCAGTTTCCAAACTCTGTGAGTTAATCGTTTTGTACACATCAACAACCAGTTGAAACACAGAGTGGGAAACGAACCCATTCACAGCAGCAAAATACACGTACACAATATCTAATGTATTTAGGAAACGGGAAGGACTTATGTAAGAAAAATGATGAAGTTCTTAGGGACAAAAGTGAATCCTTTTTCCTCAATGAAGAGAATGCGGGAGGGCCAACTGTGTAAAGATGTCACTTCTTCCCCAAACATGCTGTCATTGTTACCTCATGCCAATCAACCCCCCCCTGCCCCCCAAGATTTAACTTCACGTATCATTCTAAAGTTCATGAGTCTGAAAACAGCCTGGCAACAGTGGAAAGATTCTGAAACAGAAGAGGGTTAGGATGGTGTAGAGAACCCAGTCCTGCCAGACAGACACTCGAAAGCACAGCAGCATAAGGGCCGTGGCTGTGGCAGCAGCGCAGACCGACGAGCAGATCGCAGACTCGTGTGTCCGAGGGTTAACTCTACGCCCACTGACACAGCCTCTCCGCCTCTGGCGATGTACATCGGCAGAAACGGCCACGTGCCCACAGATGCTCATGAGAGCTCCATTTAGAATCAGGAAAGCCCAGAAGCAAACCAGTCCAGCAATAAGGGCTTCCAGGCCTCATCCCCTTCCATACAATACTCCCCTTCTTTTTCTCTCCCCCACATCCAAGACTAGAGCTATATATGACTGTTCAACTAGCTTTTTTTTTTTGCCCGTTTTATCATGAGCCTTTCTCACACTGGTAAATACAAGGCTCCCTCACTTGGATGGTCACGTACGTCATACTGGGGTAGCAGGACTTCTACGGCCACTCGCCTACCGAGGGTGGGCACGTTCGCTTTTTTCCTATTCCATACAATAAAATAGTGTAGATTCTTATGGTTATCTTTGTATTGTATTTCTAGAAGATTAACATGAATTTACGGTGATCACGTACTAACTCTCTAATCGGTAGTAATTTATTTTTAAAAGGTTTTATTTATTCGAGAGACGGAGAGAGAGAGATAGGAGAGAGCACAGGAGTTGAGGGGAGAGGGAGAAGCAGGCTCCCCGCTGAGCAGGGAGCCCGAAGTGGGGCTTGACCCCAGGACCCTGGGATCATGACCTGAGCTGAAGGCAGACGCTTACCTGACTGAGCCACCCAGGCGCCCCTCTAATTGGTAGTCATTTAAATGGGGAATACGAAAGCCACAAAGAACTACTACTACACTCCCACTAAAATGGCTAAAATAAAGACTGGCCATGCTGAGCGTTGGCAAGAATATGGAATAACTGGAGTTCCCGTACGCCGCTGGAAGGGAATAAAATGATACAACCACTTTGGAGAACGATTTGCCAGTTTTTTAAAAAATTAAATATATATCTACTGGAAGCAACCCAAAATGCCCATTAATAGGAAAATGGACAAATAAGTGGTATGCATCCACGGCATCCTACTCAGCAGTAAAAAGGACTGAACTATCACTCTAACGACAACCCGGATAACTCTCAAACTAGTGTTGCCGAACGAAAGACGCCAGACCAGGGAGAAAAGGGCACATACCATACGATTCTGTTTATATAAAATTGTAGAAAATGCAAACCAGCAGATCAGCAGCTGCCTGGAGATGGGGGCAGAGAAGCAGGGGAGGGAGACAGGGAGGAGAGGAAACTTCTGGGGGTGACAGATACATGCCCATTATCTTCAACGGGAGATGCTTTTACAGGGATATACACATGTCAAAACTCATCAAGTTAGACACTTTAAGTACACTTCATTCCATGTCAGCAAAGCTTTAAAAAAAAAAAAAGAAAAGGAAAAAGGAAAAGACCATTTAAAAAAAAGATAAATAAGTGGGAATGCCTGTATTTGGCTCACATACAAGCTTGAATACAGGTGTTCACGTTCAATCAGCTGTCCTTTTTGGACAAATAGCCGAGTTTAACTTAATTCCTTCTGTGTTTGTTTGCTCGAGCTGCTGTAACAGCATATCACAGACTAGGTGGCTCAAACATCAGGAATTTACTTCTTACCGCTCTGGAGGCCAGAAGGCCAAGACCAAGGTGCTAGCCAACTGGTTCTCTGCCTGGTTTGCGGAGGGCCACCTTCTTGCTGTGTGCTCACCACGCGGAGGACAGACCTCTCTCGCTCTCTCCCTCTTTTTGTAAGGCCACCAACCTACTGGATCAGGGCCCCACCCTAAGGAATGACCTCCTTTAATCTTAATTACTCTCTGAAGATGTGTCTCCAGACACAGTCACACTGAGGCTCAGGCCTCCAACATAGGAGTTTGGTGGGGATGGGGGAGACATAAGTCAGCCCACAACACCTTCCTTACCATGGCCTGACATGAAATTTCTAGTTTCATAACTTTCTTGACAGAATTTATAAAACTTAAGCAGACGGCAAGCTCTTTCCTTATCCATAAACTCAATTCTGCTCGACGAGCTTTTTCTTCCCCCAGGTGTGCTTTTGCCATTAGATTACTGCAGGAACAACTCACCTGCCCAAATCGGGACTATTTCCACCCCTTCAGCAGATCTCAAAGAACAGCAAAAATATCCTCTGTTCACATGCAAAATATATACTCTACCCTAGCTATAAATTACTGAAAGCGTATCAGGCTCCTGATTTCAGCAGAGAAACGTTCTTTCCAAAAGGACCACGTCAGCCTTATGCGGACATGGGTTTGGGCGGCTCACAGTGAGGCAGCTCCCACAAGCCCGAATCGGCGACACCCTTGCAGCTCCTCAGCTCCTTCCGGAGAACGTGGGATAGGGTAAGAAGCAATAATATGCCATCTGAGCCTCAAAGCATCACCTACCAAAAGAAGGAGGATAGAACAGCAGCAAGGGACTTGGCAGCCTCTGCCACAGCAGGATCGGGAGTTCTACCTGACATTCTATTAGCTACGTCTTCTAACTTCTGGTGCCAAGAATATCGGCACATTGCCAGAAGCAAATGGGCCTGGTGCTTACCACCGTCCTGCAAAGGAAAAGTTCTACTTTGCTGACACGTGAAGAATCAGTAATCGCCACAGACAACCTTCCAATTCGGTCTCTTCCCAGAAGGCATTCAGGCCACATCTTTCCAGTATGACCCTAGCACCACACTTCCCTGACAGCTTCTACCCCTCGGGGTCACTGCCATAGGTGGCAGGAGAAGATCTCTGGAAACTCACGGACACAACTGCCGCAAACTGAGGTACCACACTCTGACAGAATGGCCCCTCACAGTGAGGTGACAAGAAGGAACCAGGTGTCACATAGGCTCAGAGCTGCAATTCATAAACAATGAAGGCTGAGAAGGGCTCAGGTCCTGCCCCAGGTCACTGGCTAGAGGGAGTCTGTCCAGAGGGATCAGGAGCAGTGATTTAAACCGCATCTCACTGGAAAGAGGAAGAGGGTGGGGAGGAGGACATAAGGAGACACATGGGAAAGGCCAACTGGAAGGACAACACCCCCCTGCCCAAGGATACCCCACAACAAAGCCCCTACGAGAAAGCTGGTGCAGAGCTTGTGAGGTGAAGTCAGATGGGACATGAATCATTGGTGTTATGTCTGAATGTTTGTGCCCTGCAATGTGATGGTACGGGGTGGGGGGGGTAATTAGGTCATGAGGGTGGAGTCCGCATGATTGGGATTAGTGCCCTTATAAAAGGGACCTCACAGTGCTTCCTGGCCCCTTCCACCATGTGAGGACACAACGGAAGAAGGTCATCTGTGAACCAGGAGGCAGCCCACACCAGACCCTGAATCTGCCAGTGCCCTGATCTTGACTCCCAGCCACCAGAACTGTGAGAGAAGAAGGCCTGCTGTTCCGAATCTGGTCTTGGGTATTTTGTTATAGCAGTTCACACAGACTAAGACAGTCGGGAAGTTCTTGGCACACATCGAATCACCACACATGCCAGAAGTGAAGTTCTTCACAATGTTGCAGGGCAGTAAAAATAAGATCAAAGAAGTAACGCTCTACTGTTCCATAAGGGGTGCAATGGAAAACCATCTGGGATTCCATCAGAAAGGAGCTTTTCGAAAAAACTGGTACATGGAGACAATCTGCACTTCATTCTCAGACCCTGTTACAGGCTAAACTCTGTCCCCCAAATTCCTACGTTGAAACACTCACCCCCCATACCTTACAATGTGACTGAATCTAGAGACAGGGCCTTTGGAAAAGCAATTAAGGTAAAATGTCACAGTCTAGGTGATGTCCAATTTAACCGATGTCCTTGTAAAAGGAGATTAAGACACAGACATGCACAATGGAGAGACTGTGTGAGGATACAGGGAGAAGGGGGCCACCTACAAGGCAAGGAGAGAAGCCTCAGAAGAAACCAAATCTGCCAGCACCTTGAGCTTGGACTTCCAGCCTCTGGAACTGTGTGAAACTTAATTTCTGTTAAGTCACCCAGTGTGTGGGATTTTGCTATGACAGCTTAGCCGACTAGTACAGACCTCAGACTAAAGAGGCTTTATCTGAACTAATAGTTGCTATCTAACAGAGAAAAGTAGTTGGTTAGGGCTACTTAAAATCAGGATCCAGCTCAGACTCGTCGAGTTTCCAGTTGGAAGGGTCCCAAAGCTGATCAGTTCAGCTGTAGACCAGAACAGTTCACCTGGTCTCATCTCCAGCCCACATTCTTCTGGAAATAACACAGTGCTAACTCTGAAATGCCACAACGAGACTCTGCTTTAACAAGGAGGTGTTGTCCTTAAGTGCTAAGACTTGAGAAGCTGAAACTAACAATACCCAGCACCTCTTATTTCTCTTGCTATTCACGTCACCTGCTTTCTGGCCATTTCATGAAACGGTAGGGTGCTGAAAAAAAGCAGCAAAAATAAGGTGCTTCGTTTAGGATCATTATGATGTCTTTTAAAAAGGAGTTTCAGGGCACCTGGGTGGCTCAGTCAGTTGAGCATCTGACTCTTGGTTTCAGCCCAGGTCATGATCTTGGGGTCATGAGATCAGCCCCATGTGGGGCTCAGTGCTCAATACAGAGTCTGCTTGAGATATTCTCTCTCTCTTTTTCTCTCTCTCAAATAAATAAATAAATCTTTTAAAAAAGAAAAAAAGGAGTTTCAAAAATAATATTTTTTTAAAGATTTTATTTATTTATTTGAGAGAGAGAGGGAGCATGGGTGTGGGGGAAGAGCAGAGGAAGAGGGAGAAGCAGACTCCCCGCTGAGCAGGGAGCCTGACATGGGACTCGATCTCAGGACCCCGGTAACCATGAGCTGAGCCAAAGGGAGACACTTAACCGACTGAGCCACCCAGGTGCCCCATAGATAAGGTTTTTAAATGCACAGAGTTTATTCATTTCTACTATCCTTTGTTTCCATAATCAAAGTTGTAACCCAGCCTTGGCAAATGGTTGGGTTCAGGGCTCAATATGTACTTATTTATTAAAATTGACCTAAAAATAATCAGTGAGAGATGATGGCTTGAAGTCTCAGATAAACAATTAAGCAAAAATTACCCTATTCATGTTGCTATACCTGAAAGCCATAAAACGTAAACTTTTCTCTAATACATAAAATTCTGAATATGACACCAAAAGTTTAAAAACTGAAACAATTAGAACTCATACATAGTCTGACAAACCAAGACCTCTTGGGGCTCAGTTTTCTCATCTGACAAGAGCTGAGCTAGGTGAGCCTTCTGTTCTGTCTATGGTTAATGTTTTATAACCAACAATCACCTACCTTAATTAAAAAGCACCTTGACCTAACCTTCCTATTAACCTACAATACTGTTGCTATTTACATCATAAAGATCTTTTACTAATTCGTCACTAATTTACTCACTGAATTTCTGGGTACATGCATGAGTCCAAGAAATCTGACCATTGCCAAGGCCTTAAATTCCTCATTCACATAAACTCTCACCAGGTTCCCTGAATGCAGAAGTGGTGAGTCTCCCAGGAGTTAAGTAACCATCGACACTGATTGGGGCTTGCTCCATCCAGCACCTTCCCAAATCTCTGCCCCAGCAACTCTGATCGGGCTGCCCACTGCCACCCCAGCAGGCTCCCACGCTCAGGCTCACTGCCCACGCATCAGCCTGAGGGATGCTTCCAGCAGGTAAGGAAGGCAGCAGTCACCTTGCTCAATGGCTTCTCCTCCCTTGCAGAGTGTGACCTGCCCTGGCTACCTCTCCTCCCTCGTCTCCTATCACCTCTCCACCCCAGCCACACCCGCCCCCCACTGTACCTTGGACCCAGGCCCACGCCCCAGATGGTCTCCCCGCCAGCTCGCTCACTGCATCCAGGCCTCTGCTCAAATCTCAAATGTCACGTTATCAGAGCCATCTCTGTCTGAATAATACCCCACCTTCCTTCCTCCCTACCCCATTTCCCTTGCCTGCTTTATTTTTCCTTTGCATTCAGCAGCTGATATCACATATTTACTCATTGTCTGCCTTCTGCCAACAAAGCCTTATGAACGTTGTGTTCAATGCTGTATCCCCAGCACCTAGGTGTTCAGTATATCTTGTTCCTACCACTGTATCAGTTTGCCAGGCTGCGGTAACACGGCACAACATGTTGGACAGCTTAAACAACAAAAACGGATTGTCTGCCAGTTCTGGAGGCCAGAAGTCTGAGATCAAGGTGTCAGCTGGCTGGCTCCTTCTGAGGGCTACGAGACAGAATATGCTCCAGACTGCTCTTCTTGCTTCCGGCAGTTTGCTGGCAATCTCTCGTGTTCCTAACCTTATAACCGCATCAGCCAGATCTCTGCCTTCATGTCCACATGGTGTCGTCCCTCTACGCACGTCTGTGTCTGCATCCAAACTGAAGGACTCCGGTCAGCGTGGATCAGGGCCCGCCCTAATGACTTCACTTTAACTTGAATAGCTCTGTAAAGATCTGATCTCCAAATAAGGTCACACTCTGAGATACTGGGGGTTAGGACATCAACATATATTTTTTGGAGGATACAATTCAATCCATAACAACCACGTAGCAGCCATGTGACATCGGGCAAGTTAGTTCACCTTCATCAGTAAAATGAGTCTTAATAATTCATTGTACCTGCTTCATTTGGATAATGAAGATGGTGCCCCTGACAGCAAAAAGGTGTAACCCTGCCCCCTATGTGAGCCACACGAATAGTGACATGAAAAAAGCTCAAGAGCATGGGCTTGGCAGCCAAGCAGCCAGGGTTTGAGCTCTCTCTGCACTTGCTGGCTCTCATCTTAGAGAGTTGCTTGGTCTGAGACCAATCTCCAAATATGTTATATTATAAAATAATGCACGTCAAGTCCTTAGCACATGGTATGCTCTCTAGGAATGTCAGCTGTCCTAGGCAGGGCTGAGGCAAAGATGGACAGTGTCACCTCATCCCACTGATGTTCTGCAATTTTTTTCATTCATCACTTAATCATACATGGCAACAGAAAACACAGTAGCACCATTACACAGAATTGGGTGCCAACTATAACGAAAAGTTGTCCTTTTAAACTTTTATTCAGTATCACTCATATCCAACTGCCTACAGACATCAAATGGGGACATTGACCAGACACCTCAAACTAGCCCGTCCCAAAATGAACCCCTGGTCTCCCTGCCCACCCATGGAGCGGGGTCCTCCCCCAGGCTCCTTCCCCATTGCATCTCGTGGCTTCTGGGAGAAAACCTGCAAGTCCTACTTGACTCCTCTTTTTCTCTTGTATCCCAAATTTAATCCATGAACAAATTCTGTTATACCCTCAAATTATATTCAAAATCCAAAGCCTTCTCCACTGGCCCACCTATGTTACAGCAACAGCTCCTAAATCGTCTCCCTGTTTCTACCTTGCCTGACCCCCACCCATTCCTACCCCCTACAGAGCAGCTGGAACCTGCTACTGGCTCAGCTGCCCTCCAAGGCACCCCCCAGCCCCTGACTCAGTGGCCACTGTCAGACTCCAGTTTTAAAGGACCTACAAGATTGGATGCCCTCCCCACCCCTTACCTCTATGGCCTTGTGTCCTACACTCTCCCCATCTCTCGCTTGCTTTGTGACCTCACTGGCCTCAGACACACCAGAGCCTCTGCATTTGGTCAAAGGGTGCTTTCCCAGCAAGGCCTTCCTTAAAGACCCCACTTAATAGCACAATACATCCTTAACACTCACCATCCCCTTCCTTCATTACTGTTTCCACAGACTCATCACTGCCTACCACCCCATATATTTTATCGTCCGGCTCTCCCCTGGTCCCATGTGGGCAGGGTCTTATTGGTTTGGCTCTCTGCTGTGCCCTGATGCCTAGGGCAGTACTAGCACGTTGTAGGGACTCACATAGCTACTGAATGCGTGAATAGCCAATGCTTTTAAAGCTCCTCCAAGAAGGGTTCATCTCTACTTGGTAACCTGCATGTTAAAGGTTAAAATAGTTAAACATTTTAAGAAGTTTTTCAGACACATTGAAACAAGGCTTGTTTAACAGAATACCTCAAGGCTTGAGAATTGCACTGATCAAGTTTATTGTTTTAGCTAGCTCAAAATGTATATGTTCCTAAATAAATGGAAGACATCCAGTGTTCACGGACTTGTAAGACAATACTGTTCACATGGCAATACTTCCCAAAGTGATCTACAGAGTCACTGCAATCCCTATCAACATCCCACTTGGCTTGTTGGCAGAAATTGACAAGATGACCCTAAGATGTATATGGAATTTCAAGGGATCCAGAATTAGCTCTGTAAAGATCTGATCTCCAAATAAGGTCACACTCTGAGATACTGGGGGTTAGGAGGACATCAACATATTTTTTTTGGAGGACACAATTCAACCCATAACGACCACTTAGCAGCCATGCAACATCAGGCAAGTTAGTTCACCTTCATCAGTAAAATGAGTCTTAATAATTCATTGTACCTGCTTCATTTGGATAATGAAGATGGTGCCCCTGACAGCAAAAAGGTGTATCCCTGCCCCCTATGTGAGCCACACAGATAATGACAGAACAATCCAGCACAACAAAGTTGGAACAACAAAGTCATTTATTTCCCCATTTCAAAACTTACCACAAAGCTACAACAATCAAAACGTATGGTCCTGGCCTAAGGATAGACAGATAGGTGAACGGAAAAGAAATGAAGTCCAGAAATAAAGCCATCTACTTAGGGCCTACTGATTTTCAACAAGGGTTCCAAGGCCCTTGGAACAAACAGTATCTCCAACAGATGGTGCTGGACAACGGGATTTCCTACAAAAGAATACATTCAGAGCCTTACTTCACACCATGCATAAATATTAACTCAAAATGGATCAAAGACCTAAATGTAAGAGCCAAGACTATAAAACTCACAGAAAACACAGGGGCAAATCTTCATGACCTTGCATTTGGCAATGGTTTCTTAGATACGACACCAAAAGCGCAAGCGACAGAAGAAAAAGTAGGTAGCCTGGACTCCATCAAAATTAACTTTTGGGGAGCCTGGGTGGCTCAGGCAGTTAAGCATCCGACTTTTGATCTCAGCTCAGGTCTTGATCTCAGGCTGTGAGTTCAAGCCCCGTGCTGGGCTCCACACTGAGCATGGAGCCTACTTAAAAAAAAAAAATTAAAAACTTTTGCATAAAGGGCGCCATCAAAAAGGTGAAAAGACAACCTAAGAATGGGAAAAAAAATATCTGCAAACCATATACCCAATAAGGGCCTAGTATCCAGAACACGTAGAGAACTCTTATAAACTAACAACGAAAAGACAAACCACCCAGTTAAAAAAATGGGCAAAGTATTTGAACAGAAATTCTTCCAAAGAAGATACACAGATGGCCAATAAGCACATGAAAAGATACCCAAATTATTAGTCATTAGGGAAATGCCAAAAAGAACCACAATGAGACAGCACTACGATAGCTATTACCAAAATTTAAAAAAAATCTGAAGTGTTAGTGCGGATATGAAGAAATTGAAACTCTCGTCCATTGCTGGTGGGCACATTAAACAGCACAGCCTCTGAGAAAGCAGGCTGGTGGTTCCTCAGCGTTAAACATAGAGTTACCGCATGACTCCGTAACTCCACTTCTAGGTCTATACCCCAAAGAAGCATAGACAGGTGTATACAAACTTGTATACAAATGTCCACAGCAGCACTATTCACAACAGCCAAAAGGCAGAAACACAGATGTCTGTCAACAGATGAGTGGATAAATGAAATGTGTATCCATATAACGGAGCTATTACTCAGCCGTAAAAATCAATGAAGCATTGATAGATGCTACACCATGGATGGACCTGAAAACACACGAAGTGAAAGAAGCCAGACACAAAAGGATATTGTATGTGTGCATCTCTGTGAAATGTCCATAGACACAGAAAGTCAATTAGTGGTTGCCATGGCCTGGGCAGCGGGAGGGATGGGAGGGTTTCCTTTCGGGTTGTTGAAAACATGCTGGAACCTGACGGTGGTAATGGTTGCACAACACTGCAAACATAGTCAAAGCCGCGTAACTGTACGCTCTAAAATGGTTAAATGACAAATTCTAGGTTTTGAGGATTTTACCTCAACAGAAAAATAACGAACACACCCCCTCCCAAAATAAGGACGCTATTTTTAGATTCCAGGAGAGTCAAGTACTAAATAAAATACTGAAACACCTAGAAGAACTTGAATACACCTAAATCCCACTTCAGCGCTTCTTCCTTTTCCCCTAAAAAAGAGACCCACCTTCATGCAAGACAACAACTGTTCTCTTCAGCTTGCAAATTCCTGAATTAAGAGCTCTACAGCCTGGGGCGCCTGGGTGGCACAGCGGTTAAGCATCTGCCTTCGGCTCAGGGCGTGATCCTGGTGTTATGGGATCGAGCCCCACATCAGGCTCCTCCGCTATGAGCCTGCTTCTTCTTCTCCCACTCCCCCTGCTTGTGTTCCCTCTCTGGCTGGCTGTCTCTATCTCTGCAAATAAATAAATAAAATCTTTAAAAAAACAAAACAAAACAAAACAAAAAACTCAGTAGAAGCCTTGGGCTTTACTAGGTCATCCTTCCGGGTAGGACAGGAACATACAGTGGTCCCATCTACAGAGCACAAGGTCAAGCCTGCATGTGACCAGTTTTGGACTTCCTAGACCAGGCTCTTTTCTCGTCATCCAAACACACTCATAATTTCTGGGCAGATTTCAATATTTATGTCATCCTTTGGTCTTCCATGAGTTATCGATCAGCAGTTAATGGCCAAAAAAGTAGACCAAAGAAGAAAAAGCTATAAAATCCTAAGTAGTACCTGAAAGATAATTCATCTTTGGCGTGCGTGGGTAGCACGGTCAGTGGAGCATTGGGCTCTTGGTTTTGGCTCAGGTCATGATCTAGGGGTCCTGGGATCGAGCCCTGCATTGGGCTTCATACTCAGCAGGGAGTTTGCTTGTGATTTTCTCTCTCGCTCTGCCTCTGTACCCCCCCACTTTCTCTCTCTCT
Organism: Ursus arctos; assembly: GCF_023065955.2. Taxonomy (NCBI): domain Eukaryota; kingdom Metazoa; phylum Chordata; class Mammalia; order Carnivora; family Ursidae; genus Ursus; species Ursus arctos. The sequence goes on along the minus strand of NW_026623079.1, from coordinate 188,837 downwards.
CTCTCAAATAAATAAATAAAATCTTAAAAAGAGAAACATAATTCATCTCTGAATAACTGATTGGTCAATTTTAAAGTTTATCTTATTTAGACATAAATATAGTTGCAAAAAAGACCATTCAGCTATTCCATTGACCAAATCCACGGTATAATTCTATGCCCAGAAGGAAAAAAAAAAAAGCTGGAAGGAGTAAGTATACTGACCAGGTTAATAGCAGTAACTAGAATTACAGAATTATGAATAGATTTTCTTATCGCCATTTTCTAACTGTCATAATCAGCATGTCATGTAATAATAAAGAGCATTCCTTGAAACAATAAAAAGACAGCTGTGTCCCCGCCTCCATGCAATCTAAATACTCTACACCCCACATACCTTGTTGAGCTTGCCCAGTGAAGATATGAGATCCGCCCATTCACTTGAGGACTCGAAATTTCTTAAAGCCTTTTCAATCACTGAAGAGTAATTTCTGTATCTGTAATCACTCAAAAGTTCCTGCTCTTCTGGATCCATCTTACATTCTCACAGCGGAGAAAGTATCTAAAAGGGAACCAAGAAAGAAATGAGGGAGCAACTCAAGGACACACAGCATTCCCAGCCCAGAGGTACAGAGGACACGTGTCCACAAACACTACTGTGCACAACCGCACTCAGCAATGCAACTCAAATATTTAGCAAGGCTCCTGGGCCAGGCACTGTGGTAGATAAAAGACAAACAGTTCCGGTCCTCTTGGATTCTGAGGGAGACAAACGGAGCAGAAAAGAAGCAAAAATGCCAGGATTCCTCTTCACTGACAAAATTAACTCTAGGAGTGAAACTTACAAAGCCGCTAACTAAATACGTTGCCTGCTGGTAATTCTGGATCCAGGTGGCCCTTCCTACTGTAGGGCATTTATAAAAGCTAAGGAAAAGCAGGTCAATGCTATTAACCAACCAGAGCAACCTCTTCAGTGATCTGATCCTCTACAACTAGACTATGTTAGAGGACTGGAAGTATTCTAGAAGAAAATCTGACAGGGGAAAAAAAGTTTAAAAAATAAGGATGTAAGAATGTACTGTCTGACATCAGTGTTTCCAGAAATCTACCAGTATCCTGTTCAGCTACTAAGCTCTGATCACCCACCAATCCCCCCCAACCAGCAGCTGCCCTGACAGCTTCATGCCTCCATGTGCAGAGCCTGGACATGGGGTGGTGACGCCAGCGCCCAAGCAATCACCATTTTATTCTTCTTGCCCTTGTATATTCTTTGACGGATTCTTTTATTTTTTTCCTGTGGCTAGATGCATTCATTATGTATGAACCACTGCAGCTATTATGAAGCCTGAGACCGATATGGTCTCATCCTGGCTCCAACAGCAACCATTTCCTCTTTTTATCTCCAATGTGACAAAAGGAAACAAAGAACAGCACGGAATGCTGCACTCATCTGACTTCATGAAGACAGCCGTCATTTATAACATGACAATGGACGCAATACGAGTGCATGCTGATGTCAAGTTTTGTTTTTATTCCTTCATTAACAAAAAAATCCGTACATCAACCTATCAGTTTATCCAAACAAACTGCAACTCTGAGAAACATTTCACAAGATATGGAAATATTCAATGGTTCCCCTGATCTGTCACCAAGTTCCATGCTTTGGCATTTTCTCAAAAGGGACGCCTTGGGGCTCTGATGCGCCCTCCTTCTTTAGTCTTTATCTGATTAAGATCTATTTAACGCGTGGCAGGTACCCACCCTAAAATTCCTTGTCCCTTTTTCCATACTAAGGGAACCCGAATTTTGCTCATGGTAGTACTAACAGCTTTCCACCTCCCTTGCAGCTCGGTGGCCACGCAACAGTTCTAGGCAATGAGGCGTCCGTAGAAGCTGGTGGTGGGGCCTCCAGGAAAGTGGTTTGAAAGGAGGTAGACTCCACTAGCATTCCCCTTTACTCCTGCCCATCTTTCTGCCCGGAACCAAGGTTTGATGTTGGAGGTGAAGCCACGTGCGGTAACCAAGAGGAAATAGCCATCCTTGGTGTACGACTTTTGTGGGTAAGTGGAAAGACATAGCAGCTGAGGGCAGAGGTGACTTTAAGAAGGCACCATGTCAACCCTGCACTCGATGTTTTCTGTACAGAAGAGCTCATCTAAGCCACTGTTCAATCGAGTTTTCTGCTACTCACAACCAAACACAACCCTGATATACGAGGCTAATATTTCACTAGTACACAGTCTGAAAAGACAATAAAATACAGAGCAACGTGATATCATTGAACACTGTAGTTAGCTAGCCAAGTTGCATGTCATCAAAATGGCAAATATCATAGACGGAAGAAACTGAACTGAAGGTACAACATGTTCTTTAAACCCGAACCTTTCATTTATTGGCCATGATGAATTTCTAAGAATCCCATGGTATCTGCTACTTCACTTTCTGGTCGTTCTGGGCCCATTCTGATCTTCCCACGGCCACCACAACTTTCAAGTTTCCAACATCAGTGGACCTTTTACCTCTCAGTAGGACTGTGCAGCAGACCATTCCTTTCTTCCCAAAACAGCCTCCTTTCAGCCCATACCCTCCTCTGGCCCCACCAACCCTGTGCTGGTTTCCACCTCTCCGCTGTTCCTTCCCCTCTGCAGGCTAATCCTCCTCTACCCTATTGCCAAATATGGCCATTCCCCGCACCAAGCCTTGGGTCCTCTTTCTATCCTTGGTCATCTCCCCATTCCTACAACTTACAAATACCATCTTCATGCTAATGACCCATGGATTTACAATGTCTGCCCATATCTTCCCGTCAGGTCCAGATTCATGCAAATACCTACTTGACTCATCCACCCAGATGTGGCATAGGGGTCTCAAACTTAGTGCATCCCAAACACCCATCAACAAAATATGGTCTAGCCACACAATGAACAAAGAACTGATATATACTACAGTAAGGGTGAACCAGAGAAATACATAACATAGTGGAAGAAGCCAACAAAAGGCCACATAGTTGTATGATTCCATTCATATTACATGTCCAGAACAGGTGAATCTGTAGAGATGGCAAGTAGATTAGCGGTCGCCTAGGGAAGGAAGTAGCAATAAGGAGGAACTGCAAATGGGCACAGGAATCTTCTTGGGGTAATGGAAATGTGCTAAAATTGAATTATGGCAATAGTTGTACAACTGTGTAAATTTACTAAAAATCACTAAATTGCACACTGAAATCAATGTATATTATCGTCTATAAATTACACCTCAGGGGGCAACTGGGAGGCTCAGTCAGTTAAGCGTCTGCCTTTCAACCGGGTCATGATCTCAGGGTCCTGGGATGGAGCTCCACGTTGGGCTCCCTGCTCCGCACGGAGTTTGCTTCTCCCTCTCTCTCTGACCCTCCCCCACCTCTGGCTCATGCTCTCTCTCTCTCTCTCTCCCTAATGAATAAATAAAATCTTTAAAAAAATTACACCCCAGTAAAGCTTGTTTTAAAAACCCCTTATACTCTTGATTCTACCTGTTCAGTGCTCCTCCTCCAGTCTTCCCTTCCCCAGAAAGTGGCCCCACCATTCCTGGGACCTTTGACGTCATCCTGGACTCTTCTCTTCACCTACCTTACGCAACCCACGTCCTGATTGTTCTTCTTCCAAAACACCAGTGGACCCGATTGCTCTCCATCTCCGCCATACCACTGCACAAGCCACCTCTCCCCTACCAGGTTGCAGACAATTCCTGATGGTTCTCCTCCTCTCTTGCCCCTCTCCAGTGCATTTTCACTTAGCAGTCCAAGAATCCTCTTAAAACATAAATTACAGTGCATCCCCACCATGTTTAAACTCTTTCCATTAAGCTTATAATAATCCCAACTTCCCCACCCCATGGCCTATAAGGGCCTCTCTCTTCAAGGCATTCTGCTTGTCTAAAAACTGACTCAGCCTATCACAGAGGCTTTGAACACGCTGTGGCTCTCTGCAAAAATATAGTGTACTATGTATGTGAACGTACACAGTAAGATTGCTCACTGATTCTTGGGAAGGCCTCTTTTACTGAAATACTAGCCTTTACACTTTTTAAGGGTTTTTTTGTTTTTGTTTTTTTTTTTTAGAGAGAGACAGAGCGTGCAGCAGGGGGAGGGACAGAGGGAGGAGAGACTCCTCAAGCAGACTCTACACTGAGCACGGAGCCCAAAGTGCAGCTCGATCCTAGGACCCTGAGATCATGACCTGAGCCAAAATCAAGAGTCGGTCATTTAACCAAATGAGCCAACCAGGCACCCTCTGCCTTCACACTTTTTAAAAATATTAAAGGATGGCAATGAGAGATGGTAGTTTATTTTCCCAAGTAAGATGTTAGTACATCCAAACAGTCCGTAATTTTTTTTTTTTCAGGAAATTTACAGGTTTGAAATCTAGCATCTCTGAACCACTGCAAAACTCCAGGCATAATCTTCACCATATAAAGTGTCCAAGCACTGGGCAAAGAAACATGGGGAAAAAAAAAACAGGGTTCCACTTTCATAGTTCATAACATAATAAAAGAGGAAATACCTAAACACATAATTTCAATTTAAGGCGGCACACAGAGTGACGGAGGGTGTCCTGAGGTAACACTGGCACAAGGAAAAGACAGAGGAAGCCCTACTACCAGCAGAGGAGTGCTCAGAGTCAAAGTCTGGGCGGCTAGTTAGTAGGAAGAGAGCCTTGGGACGCCTGGGTGGCTCAATTGGTGGAGCCTCTGTCTTCGGCTCAGGTCATGATTCCCAGGGCCTGGGATCGGGCCCCACATGGGACTCCCAGCTCAGCGGTTCTCCCTCTCTCTCTGCTGCTCTCTTGCTCTCTCTCTCGCAAATAAATAAAATCTTGAAAAAAGAGAGAGCGCGCGCGCCCTGGTCTGCCATAGTTTGTAATTAGGAGCTGGGGTGGCAAAAACGCCATGGCAAGGAAGGTGTTGGTCGGGTAAGAGCAGGTAACTGGAGCAGTGAGAGGTTATGGTTGGCCACACGAAAAAAGTACTATTGGGTGTAACTAAAAGCACAGATGAGAAGTTTACAAATAGTCATTCAAGCAAGCTCCTTTATTTCAAAATATGAGACCTTCAATACTATGCTACTAGGCAAGTCTTCTGGGTGGGCTTGGTAAATCCATCATTATTCATGCATTTATCTCACGCAACACACAAGAATCCTATGACATGGGTACTATCTTGAGGCTGCTCAAGAGGAGTATATTGGGAATCAGGCCCCCCAGAAAATTGCCCAGGGCCCTCAACAACCAACCGGCAGAGTTAGGAATCCAGCCCAGGTTAACACAATGGCACAGAGAACCTTTATTTACTACATTATACTACAGGTAAAATTAACAGTTCAGCCCCTAAATATCTCTTCTGACAATGATCTTGCAACCTATCCTGAATACCTTTCCTGTGAGAGACTCAGCTCAGTAAAACTGGTAAGAGTTCCACAGCCTACTAACAATTACATACACAAAAGAGTAATCATATAAACAAGCATATTTGACCAGATGTATCCGCCTTAAAATTGAAAATGTCAGCAAGAAATCTCTCATCCATTCTAAATTTCTTAGAAAAACAAGTTTAGGTGAAAAATCAACTGTCAGAAGGAAGTCAACTATAAAGATGTTTACATGAAGGAACATGTGAATGAGATGAAAACAGAATGAAAAATCACAAATAGTCACCCTCTCACGAGCAAGAACATTATTAGATAATGACTCTTAGTCGACAGCACAGAAACACTCTTCTGCCATTGGTTTAATCAACTCTGGGGCACATTATTTTGAATTTGGTCTCTCAGAATGGTAATTAAATTGCAGTGGAAAAAATTTAAGACACTAACGGGAGTAGGCTTTGTGGGGAGGGGGAGGGGAAGGCCTCCATCGTCTTACCAAAAAATCCTACAAAGGTTTCTTCAAATACAGAGCGACTGTCCCAGGTTAGGGAAACACCTGCGGGTAACAGCTTCCATCAGCAGCCGCCCTACGAGTTGCTAAAGGTCCATCCACCCGGCAGCAGGCGGCGATCCTACAAGACTCCCGGACCGGGCCGGGAGAGCGCGCGCACTGCGGCTCCGATCCCTTCTCCTGGGGACAGGCTGGGAGACTCGAGGATCTTCCCTTAACAGGAAAGCCCTCATTTTACAAAGGTCTCGGTCCCTAGCCCTCCGCCCGGACCAGGACGGCACAAGCAAACAAAGGCGCGTCTGGCCGTCGTCCGCCGGCGGAGGTGAGGGGAGGGCGGGCCGTGACCCACCTGACCTCCACCTGCCCGACGGGAGGCCGCGCCGGGCCGGCGAGGACTTGGCCGCACTTCCTTTGCCGCGGCGGGCCGGAGGAACTGGGGGACCCCGCCCTGCCCCCGGACTGCCCCTCAGGGGTGCGGGGTCGGAGCCCACGCCCACGCGCGGCCTCGCCGGGGCCGTCCCCGCACTGCAGCAGTGCATGCCACGGGCCCGGGCCGCGGTCGAGGAGCCCCCCTCTCGCCCCGGGACCGCCCCCACAGAGCCGCTCGAACCCTGCGCACCCTGGGGGGGGGACGCCCACGCCTCCTCGTCGCTCCCGGGCCCGCGGGTGGGGACGCCCCGGCTGCCTGGGCTTCGCCCAGCGGCCAAGGGCGCGGGGCCGGCTTACCGGCGGCGGCGGTGGGGGCGTCAGCGTCCCTTGTCAACGGGCGCGCCCACGTGCGGCGCGGAGGAACCGGCCGGGCTGTGGCAGGCAGAGCAAGCGGCCGCTGCGGCTCAGCAGGGACCAAGAAGGAAGCGCCGAGCCCGAGCCCGAGCGGCCGCGGCCCCAGGCGGCGGGGCGGGATCGTGAGGAGGGACCTCGGCGTGGGGGGCGGGGCGGGGCCGGACGGGGCGGGGTCAGGACGGGGACCTCGGTGCGCGGGGGGCGGGGTAGGGGGCGGGCCCTCAGCGCGCGGGGGCGGGACCAAGGGAGAGCCCTCTGCCGCGGCAGAACCAGGAGGCGGGCCTTTGACCCGGGGGGCGGGATCAGAAGGCGGTACCTCGGCGCGCGGGGGGCGGGTGCTGGGCGGTGGGTCCTGGGCGTCGGCTCTGGGGCGTACGGCTCTCATCCCTAGTCCTCCACAGCTTCCGGGCGGTGGGCGTGGCTCTCAGCTGCCGCAACTAACTGCCGCCCTCGCAGCGGGGCTGCTCCGGGGAAGGCCTGCATAGGTGGGAGGGGTGGCTCCGACTTTCACCTGGGGCTCCCCCGACACACCCAAACGGAAGGGGAGAGCGGTCAGTTTATCGCCGTGCTCCAGAAGGGGCTTTGGAGAACGGTGGGGCCCAAGAAAAGTGGGGCCGATGGCATGTGGCTAACCCCATCCTTTCCATTGGGCCCACACCCAAACCCTCGGGGAGGAGGTGAAATGAATCCTTCCATACACGCTGGGGCCACAGGAGGCCCCGGGAACCTGGTTAAGGCGTCCCCAGCCCCAGAGGCCGCACCTTTCTGGCCCTTGGGATCAGAGTTGAGGGAATTAATTCGTGGAATGAGTTTCATTATGTGGGTTCTGGCTCAGAAAGGAGACCTGTCAACTCTAAAGAGCATTAATATTTCCAGAAAAACTCTAACCCCTTCCTGTCATCCTCAGGAGCTTCCGGACCTGGACAGTTCAGACCCACCCAACCTGGCCTGACAGCTGCAGGGCCAGAAGCACCTTGAAGGACTGGAGTCAGGCAGAGTTCACCTGTGCATCCTGATTGCACCAGCTGGGGCTCCCAGCCAACCAAAGCAGCGGCACCTGTTGATTGAGGTAGTAATTTCTGCACAGGCTTTTGACCATTTAACCCTTGACTGTCCCTTAAGGAATTTTCAGATCTAGTCTGGGGCTCCTAAAGGCTAGGCCGCCATGAAAACTCGAGTTAGGAGGTGGGAGTGGAAGGTCCATGAACACTTTGAAATTGTACAAAACATTTTGTGTATATGTTTCTGGAAAGGGGTATATAGTTTGTATCAGATTTCCAAGGGGATCTATCACTGCCCCCAAATCGCCAAGAATATTTTCATAGTTTGGGATGCTGGCCCCCTCCCTGGCCTGCCCAGGCTTCTGATTCCATCTGCATTTGGCATATACCAAGTGCACCAGTAAACCCTCTACTGGTCAGTCTTAGGAGTGGTCTTAAAGTAGAAGCAGAGGAAAGCTAAAGGATGGAAAATTTAGTAGGAAAAAATTAATTGCATGAAACTGATTTCCTGCTGAAGACATGAAAAACTCCACTTTTACAAAAACAGTTGCCAAAGGTGAGGTGGGTTTTTTTGTTTGTTTGTTTGTTTGTTTGTTTTAGGTTCCTCAAATCCTAGCCACACTCCACACTGCATTTAACTAATATTGAAAGAACTGCTTATACTCTCCACTGAAAGGGAGAACCAGTCTATTCATTTCAAAACCACCATGTATAACTTTGTCCTGATACATTAAATAAAATAAAATACATGCCTTGTATTTGTCACCTATCTTTAAAGAACTCCAAGTGTGTGGAAAGTTAATTTAAAAGCATTTTGACAGATTCAAGTATCGTAAACCCTTTAAAAAAAACCCCACTATATTAATAATCAGAATTGACAGTAAATGTACAGCATTAAGATTTGAAAGTTTATTCCTACATGAAATGTTTCCATGGGTCAAGTTGTCACACTTAAAAGTCTACTTAGCTGTGTCTAAGGCATATAAATAGAGCCTGTTCCTCAAATAATAATACGCTAATCAGAGCATTTCAGATTTAATTTGAACCAGAACTTTAATCCTTGCCCCTTCTGATAATAAAGAAGGGGTTATAATCAGATGTGACTACATTCTCTGGCTCAGGCTGGCTCACCTCTTAGAGAGATTGGCCAGGTAAACACATTCTGAGTTTCCATATGCAAATCCTGGTGCTCCTCTCACCCTGTCTTTTCTATAAAGTACATTCTCCACCACGCCATCTAGGTAAAGTCTTGGGTAGTTCTGTATTTGATGCTGTGCCCACTTTGTGGCTGACTGGCAGTAACAAGTAAACCTTTGTCAGGATTGTCATTATCACCGTTTCATCTCCACACTACATCAATGTTCAGGATCTCAGTCTGTCTCACTCTTTGCTGAAGTTTAGTAGGTGAGGGAGAAGCCCAAAGGCCAGGCCTAAAGCTGGTACTGTATGTGGGTTTAACACTCATGTGTCAGCCTAGAAAAGTGGATCATGGAGAAGCTGGTTTGGACAGGATCACTGGCTCCATTTGATGTCTCAAAAACACACAGAATGGGATACTCCACTTAAAATATGCCACTTTTAAGCCATATTTTGTTTACCTATTTTGTGGAAAGTTCACACAGGCTAAATGGGGATCTAATAACCATGTGGCTTACAAATGACTTAGATTCGATGTATCATCTCCCCTAATTTTTTTTTTTAAGATTTTATTTATTTATTTGACAGAGATAGAGACAGCCAGCGAGAGAGGGAACACAAGCAGGGGGAGTGGGAGAGGAAGAGCAGGCTCCCAGCAGAGGAGCCTGATGTGGGTCTCGATCCCATAACGCCGGCATCACGCCCTGAGCCGAAGGCAGGCGCTCAACCGCTGTGCCACCCAGGCGCCCCCATCTCCCCTAATTTTTACACCAAGGGAGTTGGCCTGGTCTCTAGACTCGTATTAGTGAAGCTGGGCATGTCAAGCAGTAGGCACCAAGAAAAACCAAGGAACTGCCATTAGACAGTCCTGGATATGGTCCTGGCTCTTGGCTGTGTGATCTTGGACAAGTTAATCAGCTTCTCCAAGGCTTTTTTCCTTATTTGAAAAATGATATTAATACCTATCTCAAATTAATACCTATGGTACAGGATTGCTGTACTGTAAGAAATACATAAAACAACATAGGGAAAATATTAAGCATGACACATGGCTTAATATGCCACGGTTCTCAATTTATGATTTTTTCTTTTTTTTCCTTCTGATTCTAAACCTAATTCTTTTTTCACTGCAGCACACCGTGGAACATTTTCATGCACATGTATTAGATTCCTTTCAGTTGCAAGCAGTAACATAATTCAAACTAGCTTAAGGAATAGGATCATTTCTTTTAAGGATCCAGGGGTATCTTGGAGCATCTCTTTGAATCTGAGATCTCAGGAATAGTCTGAGGCCAGGTAAGGGATGCCACTGTGGGGACGTGGGACAGTCTGTCTGGGGGCCACTCTGTAAGTGTGTCTCTTGAGAATTAGTTGCCTCTTTTTCTGGCTATACTTGGTTCCCTCTGCTCCTTAGACCATGTGGGGCAGGGCCACTCACAGTAATAGCTCTGAGCTTTCCCTGATCCAGTCCAGCTGGTCCTCCTCTTTAGAAGACGGGCCTACAGCTGGAATAGTCAACAGAGGTTAGCAGGGCAAAGTCATGTGGTGGCTGTTGCAGCTGCAAACATGGGAAGAAGCAGTGGGGGGAGGGTGCCGGGCAGGCCATCCCATAAGGGTCCCCTTTGACCTTTCCATAAACATGAGACATGCTGTTCTGATCAGCAGTTTACAATTAAGGGTCTTATAAGCAGGTACACGCTGATCTAAAAATGTCAAGGTGATACTTGGCTAGAGACAAAAAAGGGAGAAGAAAGAAAAGGAACTGGGCTGTTTACTCGTGTATTTCCCGTCTGTGACTCCGTTAGGCAGAACCTGAAGGTGCTCGGTGGTCCTGGTACTACTGCTCATCATTGGCAGGGTTCCAGAGGCTGGCTGCAGAGGGAGACCAGAGTATGAAAGATATTGAGGAAACGTATCGAAAACCATTAAAATGTTTTTAGAGCCAGACAAGAAGTCATTAAAATGTCTTGGGAGCAATGGTCCTAGACAAATCTAAGAGCAAGCTGGATTTAATCAGGCAATATAGAGATGGCTAAGGGAAGTGAGATGCAGTTTGGGTGGGGTTCAGACGTCCCTCCACCCAAAGTGGATGAAGAGGCGAGGTGCGGGTTGTCAGAGCTAAATGACACTTTGCCATGCTGCCATCAGTAAGTTGGAGAGTCCAGAAGCACTATGCATGCTGTGATAGACCAGAAGTAACAGGGTTACCTGCAGAGTCCTGATTCCCCCAAATAAATGAAACCTTGAGAATTTCCATTCTGTACTGCTTTTCAGAAGGAAAATAGCCTTATCCTTTATTTCTGCAATGCTGTCATCAGGTGACCTTTGTGGTCATAATCAAGTGACAACATTGCTGTATCTCATGATGAACAGCCCATCATAAACTTGGTAAATTTGTGGTTTGTCCATTGTGCACCTGTTGTATTTCTGTTGTTTGACTAGCCATTCGTTCTGAGGCCTTGACTCCCTAGCAAACATCCTTTATAAGTGTACTTCTCTTTCGTAAGATTCTTTAGTTTCCAAGTCCTTTTTCTACAGGGTATAACCAGAACCCAGGAGGCCGATTACAAAAGCAATCCCATTTGAAAGCAGTGAATGTGGAGTTGCCTATTGTCAGAGACTTCAGAAGGGGCTCAGGGAGGCATCTGAAGGGTCACCCTGGGCTGTAGCTCAGAGGGGAGCAGGAACAGGTCAGGGAGAAGTATCTGCATGTGTCAGAGCAAAGAGACGGTCTGGACAAAGTTGTCCAAGCAGGCACAATTTGAAAGAAGGAGCAGGGCAACTTTGCAAACCTTCTGGGGACACAGATTGCAAAACCCGAGTGAAAATCCCAGTGTGGAAATCCTACCTCAATGAAAAAAAGGAAATTCTCTGAGTCTTTCAAGCCATACTTGCTAAGAACCAATGAAAATGTGCTCAAATATAATGAAACAGAATGTGATACAAAGTAGGATTGGAGATCTATGGAAACAGGGTAAATCACATCCTTAGAGTTAACCACCTAGAATCAGCAAGGGATGGCTGGAACATGGCTGGAAGCTGCTCAGGAGCCTTGAGAGCTCTTGTCAGACCTGTGGTTCTCAAATTGCCGTCCCAGCACCAGCAGCCCCTGGGAGCTTGTCAGATATGCACATGCTGGGGCCCCAACTCTGGGCAATGTTTTAACATGCCCTCCAGGCGATCCCGATGCCTTCGGACCCTGCAGAACCACTGGACCAGGTTCTTCGCCCTTCCAGGCTGGAGTTTGGGCATAGCAAAATCGCTCAGCCTGATTCTGGAAAGAGACAGTTTCTCCCAGGGAGATTCTAATCAACATTCCCCAAGGACAGAGACAGAAGTGGATTACGACACCAGAATTCATTCATTCACTCCACAAAAGTTTATTAAGCATTAAGCACCAAAGCAGACATTCACCAGTTTTGGACGACTTTGTCGTGGACGAGCTGGCCATGAGGCTCGGTAGCATCTGGGGGCAGCAGGGCCAAGTAGACAGGGGTCTCGGCTCCCTCCTCCACAGTCCTGGGGCCATGAGGCCCCCCCATGTCCGTCTTCACCCACCCTGGGCAGCATGCGTTCAGCAGAATCCTGTCAGCTTTTCTCTTCTCATCCAGACGCTGGGCCAAGATTCTTGATAAGATGGTGACCCCTAGCTTGGACACCCCATAAGCTGAGTTGGGCCAGCCTTCCCTCTCATGCATTTCACTGTTTGTATCCTCCACAAACTTCTTCATGAGGTCCACCAGGTCCTCCTCTGTGAGCGTCTCACATCGGAACTTCTTCTGGAGATCTGCGCTGCAATTTTCAAGAGCTTTTGAACCCTCTAAACTGCTTATATTCACTACCCTGCCTGAAACAGAAGAGTAAAAACATGGAAGCATGTCACAAACCAACAGTGGTTTTATTTTACCCAACATGCAATTGATTCATACCGTAGGTTTAACTGCTGATTAAAAAAAAAAAAAAAGACTCTAGAAGTCAGCAGTGGGTTTTAACATTGTTTTGTGCTCTCTTCCCCCAAAGGGAAGGACACAATCCCATCAGCAACACGGGCTAAAGAGCAGTGGCTGGTTATTCATTAGGTGAGCAGGAGCTTATCTGTAGTGGAATCGCCAGGTGGTTTTATAAAAACACCCCCTACACATACAAACACTCCAGGTGCCTGTGAACTTGCCTCCCCAGAGAAGACAGCCTCCCCCTGAGGATTAAAGCTCTTCCTTGGCTTGCACCATTTCCTAGGGCCGCAGGCAGCCGCTTCTTTATATCCGAGTATCAAAAACCAGGGTCAGGCAAATGCCGTCGTCTATCCTTAATGATGGCTACTTTCACACATGGACTGGGTTGATTCTCCAACCCCATTTTGATTTTCATCCCTTTTTTAGCCCATAGCTAAAAAGTAAATATAATTAATGAGTTAATATTCATATTAACAATAATTCACAGCTACTAAAAAGACCATTATATCTATAAAAAAATGTGTTAAGCCCAAAACTACAAAACAATTTAAGTATTGATGGAAATCCCCAAACCAGTAAACGTGTGAATTTATACAGTTCAACCAACATCAAAACCCAACACATTTAGGGGGTTCTTTTCTTACATATTATCCTGAATCCACTTCCTAAGCATCCAATAGGATAACTGGATTTTTTTTTTTAAGTAGGCATCATGCCTACTTATGCAGCATGGAGCCCAATGAGGGGCTTGAACTCACAACCCTGAGATCAAGACCTGAGCTGAGATCAAGAGTCTGACACTTAACCAACTGAGCCTCCCCAGTGTACCAGGATAACTGGATTTTATTGCATTTTCTGAGTGGCATTCATTCACCATGGAGATGGGGCAGGGTGGGGAGGGTGCTGTACATTCTACTAGCTCTCCTTGTGGGCCAACCCCACACAGAGATGCCCTCACTCTGTCTTGAACACGAGCACCTCACTTACCCCAGGTACTTAGGACTCCTCAGTAATTTTCTCCCTCTCTCATAATACATACTTCTTTCCCAACTGTGAGAAATCTGAAACCTACAGAGAAGTTGTAAGAATAGTTCAATCAACTCCCATATGCCTTTCACCTAAGTTCCTCAATTAACAGTTTGCCACATTTGCTTTCTCTTTCTCTTAATTGCAGACAAATATAAAACTTTGCCCTAAACACTTGAGTATATATACGGTAACAAGGGTATTATTACCTTACATAACCATGAGAGTGATCACACTCAAACCCTTTATCATGGTACAAAACTATTATCTAAAGTACAATCCATATTCAAAGGACTCCAACTATTTCAATAATCAATAATCTTCCTTTATGGTTTTTCATCCAGGCTCCCATGTGGGATCATGGATTACATCTAGGGATCATATCTCCTTAGTCTATTAAGATTTATTTATTTTTAGAGAAAGGGGGATGGGGGAGGGAGAGAGGGAGAGAGAGAATCCCAAGCAGACTCCACTGAGCAGGGAGACTGACGTGGGGCTCGATCCCACAACCCTGAGATCAGGACCTGAGCCCAAACCAAGAGTCAGACCCGTAACTGACTAAGAAGGGGGCCTCTTTAGTCTATTTTAATCTAGAGTAGTCAACAATGACCTTTTTGAAGACTCTAGGCCATTATTTTGTAGTATTTGTCCCAATTTGGATTAGCATGATTTTTTAAAAAAAGATTTTATTCATTTGTCAGAGAGAGAGAGCACGCACAAGGAGGGGGAGCAGCAGGCAGAGGGAGCAGCAGACTTCCCGCTGAGCAGGGAGCCCGACGTGGACTCGATCCCAGGACCCTGAGATGATGAGCTGAGCTGAAGGCAGACACTTAACTGACTGAGCCACCCGGACACCCCAGGTATGATTTTCTTATAATTAGATTCACTTCAATAGTTTGGCCAGGAATACTACTACTTCCATGTGTTCTTCATTACTTTCTAAACGGCTTTGTTCTTAATCACCTAGCTGCTATGAGGAATTAAATTCGAAAGGGAAAGGAGGAAAAAAAAATGAATTATAGGAGCTACTCTGTGCCTTTAATGGAAATTAAAGGCTTCTAAGAGTAAGAGGTGTCCTCTTTGATCTCAGGGGACACCTTTGGGAGAGGCCAAGGGGTGACCGTCTCAACAGCCAGATGGGTCCAATCAGCCCTGAGAAGGGCTGCACCCACACCACCCACACCCCCCTTTGCTGAGGTCGGGGGAACCACTGGTCTAGAAGGAAAAACCCTACCTCCATTCTTAGAATGAGTGTGCAAGTAGCTCCCTCTAGTGGGCAAATACTTGATTAACCTATTCACTCGAATAAGCAAGAGGGTAACTTTCTTTAAAAAGATAATATAACGCTACATAAATTGCGGCTCTTAAGTCAGTTTATTTTGGGGAGAAATTCCCTACAAATCAAGAGGCAATAATCCTCAGCTTTTTGCCCTCCAGGTAAATGTGAGTTTTACCGAAAAATCACAAATATTCTCAGGGTGTTGTAAACCAGATTGTTTGGGAATTACTGTTAACAAGAGAACTGGTTAAAGCCAGTGAGTCAGTCACCTGCTCTGGGTTGTTGCCTGAGCCCCACCTTCCCCAAAGCCACCTTTTATCTTTCAAAATGGCTTGGTTTACAATCATTTGGCGTTATGATCCTTCCCTTCACTGAACTAATTATCCTGATTTGATTGAGGGGTGAAGTCAGGAAACCTGAATACTGTTTCCAGCTCTATTACTACCTGTGTTCACATCTTTGGGTCTCAGTTTCCTTCTCTGTAAAATGAAGACCTAGGAATATAAGGTTTAATACCTTGCAGCTTTCAAATCCTAGAATTCTAAAACCCACAGAGAGAGGACTTCCGGATACTTGGTAAAAGACAACCCTGCAATGGAATGTTATGCAGCTGTAAAAAATATGAAAGTTTTCTGTCCCGATCTAGAAAGAGTCCCAGATATAGTAAGTGAACAAAGCAAAGTGGCAAACATTATACTTAATGTTCCCTTTGTGTAAACAAGGGAGCAAAAAAAAAAAAATGCATTTAGATTTGCATTAAAAAACTCTATCCTGGGGTCACGCCTGGGTGGCTCAGTCAGTTAAGTGTCTAGCTCTTGATCTCAGCTCAGGTCTTGATCTCAGGATGGTGAGTTCAAACCCCGTGTTGGGCTCCTTGCTGGGCATGGGGCCTACTTAGAACAGAACAAAACAAACCTCCATCCCCTTGGCCCTGGGCACTCGCCAACTCTGTGCACCCAGACCCAAGGCTTTCTTCAGCCAGTACCTGCAACTCTGCCTGTGGGCTTTCTGTGAGCTCATCCCACTAGGAAAGGATAAAGGGAATTGGCTGTAGAGGCTGGGGATAGGAACTGGGCAAGTGGGGGAGGGGGCAGGAGTCCAGGTGCAACTCTCACCATGCATCTTTTTAGATTTTAAGATGTTTGCACTAGAGATCATCTTTATTCAAATGTTAAATTGAGAAAAAGCACATTTTTATTATGCAGTTATTTTAATTAAAAATGCATGCATAACAGGAAAAGGAAAGCAATTCTAGACACTACTTCTAGTTTGACTGGTTGTCTGAGATTTGGAAGCTTTTTCATGTATTATTTGTTTCAGACGTACAGGTCTGTGATTCATCAGCCTTATATAATACCCAGTGCTCATTACAACACATACCCTCCCCAATGTCCATTACCCAGTTACCCCATCCCTCTACCCCCCTCCCCTCCAGCAACACTCAGTTTGTTTCCTATGATTAAGAATCTCTTATGGTTTGTCTCTCTGGTTTCGTCTTGTTTCATTTTTTCCTCTCTTCCCCTATGATCCTCTGCCTTGTTTCTTAAATTTCACATATCAGTGAGATCATATGATAATTGTCTGAGAAAAGTACATTTCTAATAAGAACCACAGAGTTCTTCTTCTGAAGAATCACAGTTGCCTTTCTGGGGGAAGAGGGTCCTCAGGGAAGGGAGCCTTCTCTGCCCCCGCCCCCCAGCACAGTTGTATGATTCTTCATCAATGACAGTCTTCTCCACAAGGCTCAGTGCTCCATGGTCAGGATTGTCCCTGTCCACGGTGCTTACTACTGTGTCCCCAGCACCCTGGGTTACGGTAGGCCCTCCAGTGTTTGTGGGAAAAGTAATAAATTAATAAAAGTGATTTATTGAATACTTGGGAGTGTGGGTGAGATACTCCCTAATAAAGAAAAATTTCTTTGGGAAGTTCTGCATCAGCTTGACTAAGTGAAGAAAGGAACACAGGAACACAGGGAAGGTCATAAACATGCTAAACAGAGCCTTCCCTTAGGCCCGCAACTGAGCTGGCTGTGGCCCACCACCATGGGGAGCTGAGAAGGACCCACTGAGATTGCTCAGAGGCAAGAGGCCTCTGGAAGGACTTGTAACACCTTATCATTCTAGGGTTGAGTTCGTGACGTGGCACCGAAGAGCACTGCCATGCACCATCCATGTATCTTTTAAAGCTAAAATGCGCAGGTGAGGAGCCAGCTCTTACTAGAGAATAGTGCAGTTTTCTGTGCCCCTGCCCCCTGGAGAAATGGTATCTCTAGGTCACTCCTGAGGGACAGCCCCACGGCCCACTTCTTGCTGAGGGATGCAGCCCGACAAGCCACACGCTGGACTTACCGTGAGGTTTTATTATCGGCAGTAACTCGATGCAGACATTCCTTGTTGCAAAAAAGTTTGTCTTCAGTGTTACCTCAGCTTGAACGTCAAAGGGCGTTGGATCATCAGCTTCCAAAAAGAGAAAGAAACAAAGTCACGCATTTCCCCCTGAAATGTATATGACAGAGCGCATCTTACCTCTAATTAAAGGAAAAAGAATCTAACTTTAAAACGATTTTTAAACCCTTAGGTCGGTGGTTCTCCAAACTTCAAGCACGTCTGAATCACCTGCAGGGCCTGTTAAAACACAGCGTTCGGGGTTCCACCCCCCCGAGTTTGGGACGGAGAAGAGCGGGGGTGGAGCTCCAGAATTTGCATTTCTAACGCGTTCCCAGGTGACGCTGCAGCACTGGTCTGGCCACACTTTGGGCATTCGCGGCTCTCACGGCAGCTGCTCAATCTGGAAGGGGTATGGGACGCACCTGGGGATTCTGCTAAAAAGGACAGTGTGATTCAGCAGGTGTGGCCTGCGGCCTTAGGTCCCCCGCCCACACTGCTGAGGGGGCGGGGGCTTCCAGCCGACTTGTGTTCAGGAAGCGGAGTACCTAGCCCTCAATCCCTCAACCAGCCGCAGACGACTGCTCCTGCAAGTGCCGGCCGCTTCCCGCAAGCCCGCAGGCTCAGTTGGAGGTGCGGATGCGCAGCGACCGTGAGGGGGTCAAGGCCGGGGCGGGAATCCATCAAGGCCTCACACCATTTTTTACTCTCTTCTGCCTCCTGGGTTTCTCTTCCCACTAGGCTGGTAAATGAGGGGGGCCTGATTATTCCTTCTACCCCTAGCTCAAGGCAGCTCAATTCACTTTCTCAGTAGAGCAACAGAGAAAGTCATCTCCCTGACTTTCTCCCCCCCCCCCAAAGATGCTACTTAAAATCACACTGAAAATGTATGTTTGATGACAAACACAAATTCCCGGGGGGAGGGAACAAGGCTCGCTTCCTTTCTGCCTGAACCTATCAAAGCTCTCCATTAAACAAAATCTCAAGTCCACTAATGTGCAAAATGCGCGCTGATCGTGTCTCGGAGATTCATTTCCTGTCCCGAGCAGATGCCTCCGGGCATCTATGAAAGCACCCTTTCAAGGAAAGCGAAAGCCCAAAGTGAGCTCCGAGACCCTTCGCGAAGAAAATGTTTTTTGCATTAGACAGAAGGTTGATGAGCTTAGCAGGGCGTAGCCCCCCTCCCAGGAGGCCGGTTTTCTGGCAAACCGCAGCAGCTGACGGCTCCGGGAGGGCCCTGGGCTCGGTTCCGCCCGCCTTGCTCTGGCGACTCCGTGGAAAGCGAGATTCCACCGCGCGAGGCCAGTGCTGAGCGCGTCCCGAGAAGCCGGCTCTGCGCTCCGCGATCACTCGAGCGGACGAGTGGGGGGATGCCTGCGGCTCTCTGCCCCGAAACCTTGGCGCGCCCAGGGACCGACCCCCGACCTACGCTTGAATGCGATGCCCGCGTTGTTGACCAACACGTTCAGGCCCCCATACTCCTTGCGCAGGAAGTCCCGCAGGGCGCGGATGCTCTGCAGGTCGTCGATGTCCAGCAGGTGGAAGCGGGGACTCAGGCCCTCGGCCTGGAGCTGCTGCACGGCCGCCCGGCCCCGCGCTTCGTCCCGCGCCGTGAGCACCACGTCCCCCGAGAACTGTCGGCACAGGTCGCGCGCGATGGCGAAGCCGATGCCCTTGTTGGCCCCGGTCACCAGGGCCACGCGGCTGCAGGACGACATGGCCGGGGGAGGCACTTGGCGCGTGGAGAGCGGACCGGACTGTGGGCCACCGGGGAGCGCGCCGCAGAGGCGTGGACACGGTCAGAGAAAGCACAGAGAACTAAGTTCTGTGATCCAGTGCTGCGACTTCTAGAGAACGAGGCCCCAGCCTTCAGTCCCTCCCCTGCGAGGAGTGGCCGTCTGTTCCCGAAGGTTTCGTAACGGCCCACTCCCGGGCCCGCCCCTTCCCCCGCGCTGCGCCCTCTGGATCCCTCTCCTGAGTCAAGCGGTGGTCTGCCGGGTGGAGCGGTTGTAGTTTTCCCAAAGCCACAGCGGATGGTGATGGGTCGATGGGGTCAAGGGATGCATTGCAGTTGGATTGAAGAAACTATTTTAGGAAAACTCCTAAAGGAGAAAAACAAGGGCTGAGTAATTTTCTTGGGCGTGCGCGCACCGTCCACTGCACACTGAAAATGTTTCCCTTCTCCTCAAATGCGATGAAATTATTTAGACACGGTAACTGCTTCTCAGGATATAGATCCCCTTTTTGCTTAAACTCAAGAAAGACAATGAAAGAAGAAAGGTCCTAGGAGTAGATTCACAGGTCTGGGCAGGGTTCATCTCTGTGTGTGTTTCCCAGCGCGCCCCCAAGTGGGAGGGAGTGTTAATGAAGCTCTTGTTGGGTGTCCAGCCTCTTACTGGAATGTTTTAATTTAATCCTTACCTAACTCCTGTAGGTGCTAAGTGTCTGCATTTTAGGTTTGTTCAAGGAGGATGGATATCGATATTTTTCCCCCTCCCAGTGAAGCCTGTGCACCCACAAAGTTCAAATGAAAATGAATCCCCAGTTATCTCGAGGTCTGCGCAGGCAATTAGAACTCCCCCACCCACCTCCTTAGTGTAATATGAAGGTGTTTGATTAGTGACACTAAGATGTATGGAGAGCTGCGACCTCATCATGACTCAGCTTTTCCCAAGCAGAGCTGGCTAAGCCGCTTGTTGTCTGGTCTTTCACCTTGACTCCATCCTTCTCCATGGAATCAACAAGGGAGGTCAAGAAGGTGGACTCTTGGCGTGTGGTCCCCTACTGTGGTTCAACCTGTAGTTTTTTCCCTCTAAAAATTATTTGGAACTTTATTTCAAAGATGTAGGGCTATTCAGGTGTTCTGTTTCTTTTTGAGTGAGCTTAATTTTTGTTTCTCAAAAAATTTATTTCATCTAATTTTTTTCTTTTGACATGAAATTGTTCATAATATGCTCTAATTAGTCCTTTTAATATTGGTAGTGATGCCACCTCCCTTATTCCTGATACTAGTCGTTTGTGTCTTCCATATTTGTTCTCCTGCTCTGCCTGGTGAAAGGTTTATCAATTTTGTGGATTTTTTCCCCTCAAGCATCTGTTGGTTTTACTGATAATTTTCTCTATTTTTTCCCTGATTATATATTTTTCCTAATCTTTATTTCCTTTCTTTTGCTCACTTTGGGTTTTATTTACTTTTTCTAGTTTCTCACCATGGACACTGAAGTCATTAATTTGAGATCTTTCTTCTTTTCTATGTAGGTGTTAAGGGCTGTTAATTTCCCTTTTTTTTTTATTTATCTTTTTTTGAAAGGGGGAGGGAGGGAGAGAATCTCAAGCAGACTTCATGTTGAGTGAGGAGCCCTGTGTGGGGCTTGATCTCATGATCCTAAGATCATGACCTGAGCCGAAGTAAAAAATCAGTTGCTTAATCAATTGAACCACCCAGGGCCCCTATTAATTTCCCTTTAAGTACTGCTGTTGGTGACATCATATAAACATTCATGTTGGCTTTTCAATTTTAATCAGTTTAAAATATTTTCTAATTTGCTTATTGATATCTTCTTTGACTAAGTGTATTTAGAAGTATTTTTTAAAACATTTAAAAAATATTTTATTTTTAGGTAATCTGCACACTCAACGTGGGGCTCAAACTCACAATCCCCAAGATCAAAAGTTGAATGATTGGGGCACATGGGTGGCTCAGTGGGTTAAGTGCCTGCCTTCAGCTCAGGTCATGATCTCAGGGTCCTGGGATTGAACCCCACATCAGGCTCCCTGCTCAGCAGGGAGTCTGCTTCTTTCTCTGCCCCTCAGCCCCTTTCCTGCTCATGTTCTCTCTCTCTCCCCCAAATAAATAAATAAATCTTAAAAAAAAAAAAAAAAGCATGCTCTATTGGCTGAGCCAGCCAGGTGCCCAGGAGTGTGTTTTGTTTTGTTTTGTTTTTTAATTTCCAACTATTTGGAGATTTTCCAGATATCTTGCTGTTACTGATATCTAACTTAATTCCATTGTAATCAGAAAGCATACTGTGTAAGACCTGAATTCTTAAAGAGTTTTAAAAGCTGGGAGAGAGATATTAAAGCATGTTTTTGTGCAGTGGTAATAATCTCAAAGGGAGGTAAAAGTTGGTGATGGAGAGGCAGGGAGTAATTCAAGAACACAGTGTGTGGGAGGCAGATGCTGTTGGGATCTAGGGCTCAGATGGGGGCTTGTCACTGGAAGCAGGCATTTCTTGTAACAGGAGGAAAGCAGAGTGTGTGAGTCTAGCTAGGTCATTCTTCTGGAAGGCATTATTTTCTCTTTGAAGAATGAGCCATTTGAAGTCGTTAGCAAGAGGTTTCAGTCTGGGAGATTTGAGGAAATAATAGCCATCTTGTGGAGTGTGAAGGTGAGTGTACTGGGGAACTGGGCAGCATTAACCAGTGGAGCTGGGGCCCCACTTGTGATCTGTGGTCATAAACGTCAAGACACCATGATCAGCTTCCTGTAATTCCCCACCCCCACCCCCAGCGTGGCTAGCTGCTAGTGTAGGCTGGGAATGGTGGTGAAGTTGAGGGTTGATGTTTTTCCAGGCTCACACAACAGTGTGAAGAGTGTTTGCAAGGAAAAGATTATAGTGTAGGGCTATGGCCTCAAAGGATGGAGGAAAGGACATGAGGAAGTTGGAGATTTATAATGAGGGGATAAATAGTAGGGTCAATGAAAGGGGAGGTCTCTGAAGGCAGGACACCTCTGGAGGAAGCCAGGTCCCGGGGCATCAGTGTGGGATGCTTTGAGATGGAGGTCTCAGAGACTGTGTGGATGAACCACATGAAGGGGGCAGGGAAATCTTGTTGGTGTGTTGGAGGTCAAGAGACTGGGAAGCCAAGATCCGGGATGGCTTCTGACCTCATCAGAGTTGAGGACAGGCATGGAGAGGAAGAAGATACTGAGCCATGTGCTGGCCTCAAGGCATGTGCCCTTCTGCTGTTGCTGTCCTGAAATTCTTGATTTTTAGGCAAGGGTCCCCCATCTTCGTTTTGCACTTGGCCCTGCAAAGTACGTAGCAGGTCCTTGTCACCCCCATGAATGAAGGGGTGTGGCAAGATTGGCTTGCAGGGAGTGTGTCACTCATAGCAATGGAGCCCAAGTTTTTCATGTTAGAATCTCCTGGGGATCTTTAAAACAACAACAACAACAACAACAACAACAACAACAACAACAAAACCACCCAATAAACAAATACAGACGCCTGGCTCCATCCCCAGACGTTGTGATTTAATTGGTCTGGGGTGTGATCTAAGCCCTGGGACTCCTAAAAGCTCTCCTGGTGATTCCAGCGTGTAGCCCAGGTTGGCAGCCATTGAGCTAGAGGAGCAAGGTGGGTTGATTGGTTAAAAGTGACATGATCTTCGGAAGAGTTGGTGTTTTCAGAAGAGAAAAGCTGAGAAAAGGTTTGGCACCTGTTATTGTGGTAGACAGAGTAAGCAATGCTCCCAGAGGTTCATGTCCTAATCCCCAGAACCTTGGATGTTACTTTACATGGCAAAGGGGACTTTGCAGATGTAATCGAGTTGAGGATCTTGTGATGGGGTGATTACCTTGGATTATCTTCATGGGCCCAGTGCAATCCCAGGGGTCCTTGATTACATTGTATTTTATTATTATGATTTAGTAATCTCTACGCCTAGTGTGGGCTTGAACTCCCGACCCTGAGCTCAAGAGTCACACGCTCCACCGATGGAGCCAGGCAGGCGCCCCCGGCCCTCCCACCCAGGGTCCTTATTAAAGGGAAGCAGGAAACTCAGAGGTGGAGAAGGAGATGAAAGACAAAACAGAGGGGCAGAGGGGAGGGAAATTGGAAGAGGCTGAACTGCTGGCTCTGAAGACCAAGAAAGGGGCCAGGAGCCCAGGCAGCCTCCAGAAGCTGGAACAACCTGGAAAACTCCCACTCACCCCCCCAGCCTCCAGAAAGAATGCAGCTCTGTTGACATCTTGACTTTAGGACTTAGGACCTCTGCAACTGTGAGATGATAAACTTGTGATGTTGTAAGCCACTGACCTTGTGCTAATTTGCTACGGCAGCCATTGGAAGTGGATAACACCCCTCACTTGTACCCAGCACAGCATCACACAAAGGGTTGGCATCATGAACACATTTTTTAAGAAAAGGGCTGGTTTGGGGGAAAAAAAACTTTGATACATTTTCTGAGGATTGAGGGAGAATGAATGAAAGGGAGCAAGATGCTTGACATCGTCTGTCTCACGGAAAACTTGACTTGGTTGGTGGGTCTATGTCAACTAGAAGCAGAAGTGCAGGGCAAACTCTTGGGCCTGGTCCAAGTCGCCACCATTCGAGTAGCTGTGGGTGCCTGTTCCAAAGAGTTATAGGTTCTGGTGGTTTTCTTTTTTATAGCTGTGATTCTTCTTAGAGTGCCTTTGCACTCCCTCCGTGAGGCTGCTATCCCTTCGTGTTTCCTAAATCATTAGGGTAAGAACCAAAGTATTCACCAGCAACATGGTGTGTCCATGGTTCTTCTCCAAACGGCCCATTTTCACCTTGGGTACCGGGTGTCCCTGGCATTCATTCATCTGCATCTCTCTGGTGAATATTTGAGCATTAGTTAGGTTCCAAGTGCATTTAGGAATGAACAGACGGGGAGAAGCTCCCTGCCCCTGTGGAGCAGCTCTTAGCTTTGCTGCTTACGGGCTGTGTGGTCTTGGGCAAGCCTCAGTTTGGCCATTTGTAAAATGGAAACAATTACACTGCTTCATTCTTAGGACTGGTATATGAGCCAAATGAGTTAATATTATAAAGGTGTTTTGAGTAGTACTTACAAATGGGAACCCTTTAGACATGTTTGCTGTTATATTCTCCAGCAAGGGGAGGCAGAAAGTCCTTTAAAGCTGACTCCTCCATGCTTACAGCCCCGTGTTGAGGTCCTCCTGGAAACAAGAGCAGCACTAGGCATTGTCACAACTGCTGACACTGCTTCGCTGGAGGCAGATCATAACATAGGCAGAGGTAGGAGGCGAAGAGAACTTGCCTCCAGCCTCACCTTCAAGGAAGTACTATTGACCCGCTTAGCTTTTCAGAACTCTTGGGATGCTCAAGGCAGGTCCGGGCAGGAATGGGGCCGCCCCATTGTCTTTCTGGAAGCAAGATTAAGGTCAGATTCCTGAGTCAAATGAAGAAGTCAACACAGTTTGGTAACTGCTCTCTTCCTCTTCTCCATCCCCAGTTCTTTAGCCCCTGCCCTTCCCATGAGCGGACGTCGAAGTGGTTCAGAGGCAGAACCATGGTGCTGTTCAGTGCCAGGAAGGTGGTGGGGGTGGGGAGGCAAATCCTGGCAGCACTGCCTGCCTTCAGTGCCCCCCACCTTCCTGTCCTCTGTGCTGTGCACCTGCCTGTGGACCATGGGGTCATCCCAGGCAGGCAGGAGGCAGGACAAGCAGGTGTGGGATGGCTCTTCTTCTTCTTTTTTAAAAATTATATATATATATATTTTTTACTGTTAAATGGAGCACATAACATAAAATATCGCCCCATAACCATTTGTAAGGGTCCAGTATAGCAGCGTTAGCCACATACATATGGTGGAACGGGCCTCTAGAACTTTTTCATAACTGAAGCTCTGTACCCTTAAACAACAACTCATCTTCCCTCCTGTCCCCCAGGCCTTGTAACCACATTCTACTTTCTGTTTCTATGCATTCAGGTCTTATTTCTATTAAACCACCCAAGAGTCAAAGTAGCCTGTCTTTTTTCCAGCTTTACTGAGCTATAACTGACATAGAATATTATTTTATGATAAAAATAGTTTTTGTTTTATTTATTTTTCTTTACAGAAAACAGCGTGTTTTGTTTCTTTCCCCCCACCTTTGTTGAGGTATGATGGACAGGCAAAAATTGTACATATTTAGGTGGTACAGTGAGATTTTTTTAAAGGTATACAATGTGGTAATTTAATATGCATACACATTGTGAAATGATCACCACAATCAAGTTAATTAACGTATCCGTCACCTCACATGTAGCCCTTTGTTTTATTTTTTATTTTATCTATTTTCTTTTTTTTCAGTATTTTTAAATTTAAATTCAATCAATCAATCAATTAATTAATTAACATACTGTGTATTATTAGTTTGAGGTAGAGGTCAGTGGTTCATCAGTCTTGTGTAACACCCAGTGCTCATTATATCATGTGCCCTCCTTAATGTCCATCACCCAGTTACCCCATGTTTATTTATTTTTGAAGATTTTATTTATTTATTTATTTTAGAGAAAGAGAATGAGAGGGAGGGATTGAGCGAACCGGGAGAAGGGCAGAGCAGGAGAGAGAATCTCAAGCAGGTTCAGTGCTGAGCACAGAGCCTGATGTGGGGCTCAATCTCACGACCCTGAGATCATGACCTGCGCCAAAACCAAGAGTTGGATGCTTAACTGACTGAGCCACCCAAGCTCCCCAATAGCCTTTGGTTTTAAAAGCTCTAGCATGTTCAAGGTATTCTGCTAAGACCTGTACGTTGTGTTATCTTATTTACCCCTTTGTATATATTACCCATTTACGTACTTTATCTTGTTTCGTTTACTCCCCACACCGATCTGTGAATTAGGCACCACTCTTATGCCTATTTTACAGGTATGGGGCTATTCAAAGTGCCAGTCTGTGGCTCTGTGCCAGCCAATGACATGGTAAGGAGCTTATACCAGAGTACACAGAATGGAGTTCTTGATTCCCTGAGAAAGTCTTGGTGTGAATAAAATGTCAGTAGAATGTAGTAGTATGTTTTAATGATGTGGCTGATGAACATTCTGGCCCAAGCTCCTCATCTCATCACAGACTGGTTACATTTTGTGGAAGGGAGCCAGTCTGAGGACCATGCACTGAATAGTCCCGAAGGAGCCAATGGTGTTCCAACTAGATCCCCTCAGTCCATCCAGATGGTCATGGCTTCCTGTGTCTTCTGAAGAGTGTTCTCCAGCCCTGGATGGGCACCCGATGTAGCACTGGGCAGTTACGTCCCCAGAATGATGCTCAACAGCGAGGGGTGGGACATGGATAAACTCCCCACCTTCCTCACTCTGAGCTGGGATGACTCAGAGGCATGTCCACACAGAGGGTCCCCAGCAGAGCTGTGCTGCAGTTGTTCACAGAGGTAATGCACTCATTAATATGCCCTATTACACTTTCCCACTCGTTCACCATGCTGCCTGGGATCTTCTCTCAAATGATCTACTTGAACCAAAATCCTTGTCTCAAAGACTGCTTCTGGGAAAACCGTAGTAGGGAGCGTGGCTGAGCTATGATGCGCAAAGGGCAAACGATGGCAATGGAGGTCAGATAGCCGTTCGGGACAGATCATGCAAGGCTTTGTTGACTGTGGTAAGACACTTGGACGCCCCTCTAAGCATGTGGGGTGCTACTGAAGAGCTTACGCAGGGGAGAGATACTACTTCGATCTGTTTGTAATTCGAAAAGCTCCTTGGGTTGCAATTTGTGTGATGGATTGGATCAAGCAGGAGCAGAAGCAGGGGACCAGTGAGGCAACTGTTTGCCACAGTCCAGGGAGGAGCTGGTGGTAGTGAAGGGGTGGTGGTCCAGATCTAGGCACATTCATAGGTCTGAGATCTATTTTGGGGATAAACCAATAGGACTCAATGGTGGATGGACTATGGGGGCGAAGAAAAGTCAAGGATGACACCTTGATCACTTGATTCCCAGTGTGGACTGAGAGAGCTGGGGGGTGGATTTTGCCACAAAAGGCACTTGGGAAGGCTGACATGTAATACTGTGTACGTTTAAGGTGTGAGGCATAATGACTTGATGCACGTGTGTACTGTGGAATGATCACCAGACTGAGTTTAATGAACGTCCATCACCTAGTTACACATAGTTTTTCTAGTGATGAATATGTTTACTATCTACTTTCCTAGCAACTTCAAATACACAATACAGCGTTGTTGACTGCAGTCAGCCTGCTGTGCATCGCCTCTCCAAAACTCGTTTATCTTATAACTCACTGGAAGTTATGGGGTGGTCTCTCACGGTTTTGATTTGCATTTCCCCGATGATGAGTGATGTTGAGCACCTTTTTACATACCTGTTGGTCATTTGTGTATCTTCTTTGGAAAGATGTCTATTCAGATCCTTTGCCCATTTTTTAAAAATGGATTATTTGGTTTTTTGTGGGTTTTTTTTTTGCTATCAAGTTGTATGACTTTTTAATATATTTTTGATATTAATCTCTAACCAGGTATATGGTTTGCAAATATTTCTCCCATTCTGTAGGTTGTCTTTTCATCTTGTTGATGGTTTCCTTTGCTCTACAGAAGATTTTTAATTTGATGTAGTTGCACTCATTTGTTTTTTATTTTGTTGTTTGTGCTTTAGATATTGTAGCAAAAAAATCATTGCCAAGACCCATGCCAAGGAGCTTTCTTCCTACTTTTCTTCTTATGGTTTCTAGTCTTACATGTCTCTAATCCTTTCCAAGTTAATTTTTGTGAGTGGTGTAAGATGGGAGTCTAGTTTCATTTTTTTTTTCATGTGACCATCCAATTTTCCCAGCATCGTTTTTTGAAGTGAAAATGTCTTTTCTCCATTGGGTATTCTTGGCTCCCTTGTCAAATATTAGTATATGCTTGGGCGTGAGGGCTGTTAAGGACACAGTGGTGGCTATCCCTGTGGCACCCTGGAATTGGTTTCAGGCTTCTATACTCAGAGGGACTCAGGAAAAAGGAAGCTGCTTATGAGAAATATCTCAGTCTTGGAGCAAGACCACCTCCTTGCAGTGTGGTGTCTGAAAAGGCTGGGCTTCATGCCTGAAAAGGGAATCAATTGTACTCATGCTCGGCTGGAGAAGTTTCAGAAGACTGGGCACCTGAACTGGGAGATATGGGTCTACCGCCCCTCAGCCCTGTCCTTGGGACCCCCCTCCCTGCTTGTTCTAGAGCGGTATTGCCGAGGTTGGGAAAAACCGCCATTCCTGTACATTTCTGCTGTGTATGTAACATAGTATTACCTCCTTGCAGAGGAATTAGGGCCTGTCTTTTGAAATTAAGAATATGCACCTGTTCTGGGAAGGGAAATTGTTGGGGGGATTTATCCTACAGATGCCCTCCCATGGGAACAAAATGACAGCAGGGCAAGGATATTCTTTAAAAAGCTCCCAGCCAAGTTGTTGGAAAGGTCACAGATTATCCAGCAAGATTATAATGGTTGTAATTTTTGTAAGTGATTAATTATAACTTGTTTACCATCGTTAAAAAGGTTTAAGTGTTTACATTGTCTAAACACTGCATGGCGTTTGGTAAACTTCGGGGATTATCTTGGGCCCTGGTGTATGCGAATGCAGGACTTGCTGGTAGACAGTGTCCTCTGGTGGTCAAGTGGCCAAACTGCATGGCATCTGATCCATCTCCGGTGGCTGTCGTACCAAGTACCGCAAACTGGGGGCTTAAAACCACACAACCGTATTCTCTTCCCAGCTCTAGAGGCCAGAAGTACAATATCAAGGTGTTGACAGGACCATGTTCCCTCTCAGGGCTCCAGCAAAGAATCCTTCCTTGTCTCCTCCTGCCGACAATCCTTGGGGTTCTGTGGTTTGTGGCTACAGCATTCCAATCCCTGCCTCTTTTCCCGTGTGCCTGCCTTTGTCTTCTTCCCTTCTTATCAAGATACCAGTCGTTGGATTTAGGGCCCTCCCTGATCTAGCGTGACCTCATCTTTACTAATGACATCTGCAAAGACCCTCTTTCCAAAATAAGGTCATGTTCTGTGGCTGCAGGTGGACATGAATTTTGGGGGGATGCTATTCAACCTCCTACAGAATCTTTCCTTAACCGTTCTATTGATTCATTTCAATTACTCTAATAAATGACCTAGTCCCGAGCTGTTTCTTATGAAGGATTCTTGCCTGCATACATAACACTAGTTTTCTTTTGCTATAATTTGTTCTGATATGCACACTTTTTTCTATTACTGTGGAAGTTATATCTGCTATCTTTACTGTTGTTTTTGTTATGGGGTATTAGGTATCTCTAAGGAGCTTAACTGGACTGTTAACTTTCTCTTCTCTGCCTTCCTCCCTGGCTTCTGTAATGAATGACTGCTCATCTGCTGAGTTCTTGCCCAGAGCCGGTTGCTGCTTTCAGTGCTTCACTCTGCAACCCATCCCATTATCACACAAGGCTTGTTGCATTGTAGCGTCAAGCTTGGGGGAACCCTTTCAAAAATAGACTTTATGGGGTGCCTGGGTGGCTCAGTTGGTTGGGCGTCCTATTCTTGATTTTGGCTCCGGTCATGATCTCAGGGTCCTGAGATCGGTTCTGCTCCAGCTCCGTGCTCAGCAGTGAGTCTGTCCCTCTCTCTCCCCCTCTGCCCCTACTCCTGCCCCCCCGCCCCGGCACTGCCTTGCGCGGGCTCTCTCTTGCAAATAAATAAATACAACTTTAAAAAAAAAGACTTTAAATCATCTAGATAGTCACGCTGATTTTCTTTCATAGCTGTCTCTGTGCTTTCTGCTCCTCTTGTTTCAACTGGTGATGGCTATGCTCAATTATCAGTGGTCTACGGAAGAAAAGACTCTCTAGCAATCATTTTCCAGACCTCACATTCCTTGGAAAAGAATCTTTGTGCTGCTGTCAAAAGATGTATTTATCTTCTGCTATTTGGCAACTCTTGTTCTTTGAACCTTCCCTTTTTAAGAAAACAGGTTTGAGATGTAATTCACATACTGAACAACGTATGCGTTTAAAAGCCTACAGTTCAATGGTTTTTAGTATGTTCACAGAATTGTGCAGCCATTGCCACAATTTTAGAATATTTTCATCACCCCTCCAAAAGAAGTCCTGTACACAGTAGGAGTTACACCCAGCCTTAGGCAACCACTAAACCTAATTTCTGTCTATGGATTTGCCTATTCTGGACATTTCATTTGAATGGAACCATAAGATGTGTGGTCTTTTGTGACTGACTTCTTCCATTTAAGATAATGTTTCAGGGTTCATTTGTGTTGTACTGACTTTTGAAGTTCACATTTAGCAAGTCTGATTTTTTTAAAAGATTTTATTTATTTATTTGACAGAGATAGCGAGAGAGGGAACACAAGCAGGGGAACTGGGGCCCGATGCGGGGCTCCATCCCAGGACCCAGGGATCATGACCTGAGCTGAGGGCAGATGCTTAACTGACTGAGCCACCCAGGTGCCCCTTGATAAGATTTTATAATGAACTTTTAGTTCATAGAAATATTTATCTTTAGAAGTATTAATTGCATATAATAAAGGTGATACAATGAAGACATTATAGACTTTATGGCTTTCAGAATAAATTTTTCAAAAAGTACACATGTGAGTATTTTGTCAGTTTTTTCAGAATTTTAAATAAAACATTTCAATATTCTAATTTGCTCATCTATGCTTAATTTTTAACAAAAATGATTTGTTTTGAAGTGTTCTGAAGAAGTGGCTGATGTAAAACTTTTTTTTTTTGGAAATACCAAATTCGTGACACTGTCAATATCTTCAATCCCTCAAATACTTTGTATCTAAACAGAATTTGACAGATATAGTTCCCCTTACCAATTTTAATTTTACAATTAAAGCTATGGTTTTGTAACTTATAGCTGCATAACATATTACTCCAAAACCCAGCGGTTTAAAACAAGAAGCATGTGTTTTCTCACAGTTTCCAGAGATAAGGAAAAAAAAATTTTTTTTTAAAGCAGGCTCCACACCCAACACAGGGCTTGAATTCACAACCCTGAGACCAAGAGCTGGAGGCTCCACGAACTGGCCCACCCAGCACCGCCTCCCCCCCCTCCCGTGGAGGTAAGGAACTTGGGCGTGGCTTTGGTGGGTGCTTCTGGTTGAAGGTCTCTCATGAGGTTGAAGTTAGAGTCGGTGGGGGCTGCCGTCACGCAAAGGCTTCGCTGGGGCTGGAGGATCCCTTCCAAGATGACTGACTCATCGGCCTTTGGTTGGAGGCCTCAGTTCTTAGCCAAGCAGACTCTTCATAGGCAGCTTGAGTGTCTTCAAGGTAGGCAACTGGCTTCCTCCAGAGTGAGTGATCCAGGACACAGGGAGAAAGAAGCCAAAATGTCTTCTGTGGTCTCGGTTTACAAGTTACATGTCACTACTTTGCCATGTTGTCTGGTTGCACAGATCCACTCTGATCGGTGTGGAAAGAGCCTCCACGAGGGTATTAATAATAGGCAGGGGTCACGTGACGCTCCTTGCTGGCTCCGCTGGAAAAGTCGTCTGACTGCCCAGATTGACATGGTCCAAAAATAATTTGAAGTCGCTCATTAGGCAGTAAATATTAGGTCAACTCTGGGTGTGTTTTAACTGGTATCCTCACACCTGAACTTAAAGAATATTGCATGGACCACGTGAAAATATATTTTATATGCGTGTGTACACATATATGAATGTATATTGAAAAAGTTTGCCTATTTAAAGCAAAACTGCAACTTTTGAACAAGTTTAGATATTGTGTACTAGCGATCACTAGTCTAATAAATTGAATCCTAAGAAAGAATTAGTAGATGCTTGAGGAGAGCCTTCACTGTTATTTTGAAATAACACTGTGCCATGTCCAGGTTGGTAGCCACTGACTGCATGTGGCTATAAACACTTGAAATGTAACTAGTCTCCATGCAGATGTGCCATAACGTTCAAGACTTAGTTAAAAAAATTGTAAATGATCTCACTAATATTTTTAATACTCATGACATGTCACAACGATGGTATTTGGGTTGTGTTGGGTTAAATACATTCAAATGAATTGTACCAGTTTCTTTTTGCTCTAATGTAGCTGCTACAAAATTTAAAGTTACATGTACTTGCATTTGTGGCTCATAGTCTATTTCCTTTGGGGAGTACTGATTTGAAATGGAAAAGTTTGGCTGGATTTAAAATCCTTTGCCAGGATCACAAGAAAACATTGATCTGTGAATAAAAACAAAGCTGCGAGATTTAAAGAATGGATAATTTCCCTGAACTCTGCATAAAAGAGATTGAATTATCTGAAACCTGGTCAATGGCAAGAACAGAGCATTTTTGGAAAATGGGGAAACAGTCTCCTGTTTGTTACTGCTTACTTTTTTTTTTTTTTTAAGATTTTATTTATTTGAGAGAGAGTGAAAGCAAGCATGGAAGGGGGCAGGGACAGAGGACGAGGGAGAAGTAGACTTCCTGCTGACCAGGGGGCCCAAAGCGGGGTCCATCCCAGGATCCCAGGATCATGACCTGAGCAGAAGGTAGACAGACGTTCAGCCCACTGAGCCATCTGGGTGCCCCTGTTACTGCCTACTTGTGCAAATGAAGCTGTCCATCAGTGGTAACTCTAAAAAAAATGGGAAGAGATCGTCTTTAGAAAGTCCTCTTGGTCAGGGATCGCATACCCACTTGGTCCTCATTATTCATGAACCCTGTTTGTCAGTTTGCCCACTTGCTAAGATTCATCTGTAACCCCCCAATCGTTGCTCCTAGGGCTCTCACAGTCATTGCAGAGATGAACAGAGTGGCAAAGTATTTGAGTCGTCCAAAGTGCAGGTTTCCAGCTGAGGTAAAAAAAGTGACACTCTGCCTTCTTGTTTCTTCTCTTGTACTGTATACGAGTGTCCTTTTTGTGGTTTATTTAGTGACCTCTTTTTTCGCATGTCTGCTTTCATTGGTGATTCTGCTGTTGGAAATGGCTGAGGAGTAGAGCTGCAGTGAGTGTCTTAAGCCCGGGAAGGCTGTGATGTGCCTTATGGAGAAAATCCATGTGTTAGATAAGCTTCTTTCAGGTACGAGTTCGTAGGGAAGGAAAAATAATTGTTCCTCTACCCTTTTGTTCTTAGCTGAGACCCCTGTAATAAAAGATTAACAAGAGAAAAACACATTGTTTATTACCATGTAATTTGCTTTGCTTTGTTTCTATTGAAGTCTGGTTGACACAAAATGTTCCATTAGTTTCAGGTACAACAAGTCTAGAGTTGTGCTGTGCTCACCGCAAGGGTAGCTGCCATCTGTCACCATACGATGCTATTACAATGCCACTGACTATGTTCCCTATGCTGTGCCTTTTATCCCCATGACTTATTCATTCTAAAACTGGAAACCTGTACCTCCCACTCCCTTTCACCCATTTTGCCCACCCCTACCCCCTCCCCTCTGGCAACCAGCAGTTTGTTCTCTGTGTTTATGGGTCCTTGTTCATTTCTTCATTTGTTTTGTTTTTTAGATTCCACATGTAAGTGAAATCGTATGGTATTTGTCTTTCTCTGTTGGACTTACTTCACTTAGCACAATACCTTGCAGGTCTGTCCACGTCGTCGCAAATGGCAAGATCGCATCCTTTTTTATAGCGGAGTCAAACAGAAGTTTATTAACACACCTACCTCGTGTATAGGTGGGAGATATCCAGGGAACTATGAGTAACTTCCCCGTGCCTTAGAACGCAGGATTAAATGCCATCTTCATAGGGGAAGGGGAGGGGATGTGGGTCTCTTGGGGGACAGCAAACAGTTTTTAGGAGAGCAGAAGGGGCCCTCAGAAGACTAAATGGGAAGTCGACAGTTCCGGACAGAGTGCGTCTGGGTGTAGTGCCGACTTCTAGTCTCATCTCCTGTGATGAGAGTCCATCTTTCCCTGCTGAAGACACTCCCAGGAGGGGATAGATGACGACCCCGAGGTCCTTCGGAGGAGCTGTCTTCAGGCAGATGAGGGAGATCAGAGCATCTGTCCTGCACCTGCTGTTTTCCAGTGCCTTCAGCTCAAAGTAATCAGTGTTGGGGTGGCAGATTCTGCCGTCCTTCATGTTTTGGTGCTGGTGGCAGTGAGTTTAATATTAATGAGTGAACAGTATGGTCCATCCAGAGAAAGGAATAAGAAATGTGCAGACGTGTCCAGGAGGCGGCTCTGGAAAGTACTAAAATAACACCTCTAGTGTGTGATGGAGCGAAGAAGGTAGAAAGGGGGCTAAATGTGTGGATTTATGAGATGACTGTTCTTTAAAAAACAATAAAAAATTGCAGTGGAGAGCATTATTGGGAGGCTGAAAGCCAAAGAAATTTACATTCATGTCACCCAGCATCAGGAGAATCGTTATGTCCTCCTTGGCTGGCTCATGTGTCTCCAAATCAAAGGGTTGTGTGGGAGAGCAGGTTTTCAGTGTTAATGAAACTGGCTTGTTTTACAAGGATGTTAGCAAATGAAACCATATAACACAAATGGCCTCTCGCTTGAAAATATTCTGACCAGAGGCTTGCAGGAAGCGGACCCTAAGATGTAGTCCAGTAGTTACCAAGGCAGCGTTTGCAGGGACTCTACGGAGCTTAGCGAGCCGCTGTGAGTGATGGGAATCAACTCTTTCACGCACACAGCCTGATATTAAAAATAAAAAAACTAACAAAAAATCAACTTTCTCACTTAAAAAAAAAGACTTGAGAAGTTTTCTACAAATTCAATATTTAGTATCTTCCTTAGTGTTTTATATTTTATTCTTGTAATTATGTAATATAAAGAAAATACTGTCATCTTTTCTACCAAGGCTCAGTGTAAGTGGCCTCCGTGCCTCCGACTCACTTCTGTGTGTTATGTAAACAGCAGCATATCTGTGCGTGTGCTGTCAGATTAGAAAAATTGGGAATGATGAATCACAGACTTATTTAGAACTCATTTATATGCGACTCAGACAGCCTCAGGATCACCCTTAACAGAATGAGTAAATACCCGTTAACAAGAATAAGGCAGCTCTAAATGTAGTGAAACGGAAGAGGCTTCAAAATATACTAAATGCGAAACGCGTAGTACCGTACAGTGTGTATATTAGTTTTTTTGTTGCTGCTGCAGCAAATTATTACAAACCCAGTGGCTTTACTATGACACAAATTTATTATCTTACAGCTCCAGAGGTGGAAATTCTGACACAGGTCTTGACGGGGCTAAAATTAAGGTGTCAGCCAGGCTGCATTCCTTTCTGGAGGTCCTGGGGGAGAATTATTTATTTATTTGTTTGTTTGTTTGTTTATTTAAATTTACTTATTATTTATTTAAATTCGATTAAGGTGGGCGTGTGATGTGACGAGCACTGGGTGTTATACACAGCTGTTGAATCATTGAACATTACATCAGAAACTAATGATGCACTATGTGTTGGCTAATTGAATTTATTTGAGAGAGAGAGAGACAGCACAAGTTGGGGGCGTGCAGAGGTGGAGGGAGAAGCATTCTCCCCGCTGAGCAGGGAGCCCAACTCAGGGCTCCATCAATCGATTGATCCCAGGACCTGGAGATCATGACCTGAGCCAAGGCAGATGCTTAACTGACTGAGCCACCCAGGCGCCCCTAATTGTTTTTGTTTTATTTTGTTCTGTTTGCCTTTTCCAGCTTCTAGGGGCTGCCTGCATCCCTTGGCTTCCTACCTCTTCAAAGCCAGGAATGTTGAATGCCTGACCACTCTTCCATAGTCACATCTGTCCACAACCTAGAAAAGTTCTCAGCTTTAAGGATTCGTATATGACGATATTGGACCTACCTGGGTAATCCAGGATAATCTCCCCATCTCAGAATCTTTAACCTGAAAGACACCTGCAAAATCCCTTTTGTCCTGTAAAGTAATCTGTTCAGAGGTTCTGGGGATTAGGATGTGGACCTCCTGGAGAGAAGGCATTATCCTGCCTCTGGTATGCACCTTTGTGTATAAGAAATATTTATTAAAACAGATTATCTCAGTACTTGCTTCTGGGGAGAACTGGGTACCTGGGGCATACGGAGGCCTATTTTACACTGTGTATCTTTCATTCGTTCTGATTTTTTTTAAAAAGATTTTTTATTTATTATTTGACAGAGAGAGAGACAGCTAGAGAGAGAGGGAACACAAGCAGGGGGAGTGGGAGAGGAAGAAGCAGGCTCATAGCAGAGGAGCCTGATGTGGGGCTCGATCCCAGAACGCCGGGATCACGCCCTGAGCCGAAGGCAGACGCTCAACCGCTGTGCCACCCAGGCGCCCCTCGTTCTGATTTTTTATCGGTGTGCATATATTTATTTAAAATGAGTGAAAAAACAATTTAAAGGTCTTAAACTGCAGGGTGGCTTATCAGTATTGTATTGTTTATCTTGTGTACATATCTTAAATAGTACGTAAAGAAAAAATCCACCGGCCCCTGGCTGGCTCAGTCAGGAGAGCATGCAACTCTTGATCTCAGGGTTGTAAATTCAAATCCCACGCTGGGCGTTAAGTTTACTTAAAAAAGAAAAGAAAAAAAATCCAATTGTGTCTCACCACAAGGATGGTCACTAGATGGTGCCCTCTCACTCTTCCCGGTCTGTCCTGGTCACACACAAGGGTTTTCACCTTGCGGGTGTGTTCATCCTGATCCCCCACAAGGTTGAATGATGATAAGGCTTCAGCACACAGACCAGTTGCATTCAGTTTCACTGATTTCTTTACAGTCCCATTATGTTTGAAGCCTGTTTCCTCCCCTGTGAGATAGGGTTATAATAATACCAGCTCATAGAAGTATTATGATGACTATACAAGAATATCTCTAAAATGCATAAACATCTCTCAAAAGGCACACGTACTAAGCACTGGATGACTGTTAGCTATTAATATTAACAGCCACCTCCCTGGTTAGTGAGTTTCCCCAACAACTTTCCTGACTGTGTCCCAGTTTTGTGTGTCTTTGGATGCCTCCAACACTTGTTCTAGGTAAGAAAGAAGTGTATCTCGCATTTAGCTTTTTGTGAAATACCTTATTCTAGAATCACACTGATTTCCCCAAATAGGGCCAGCTCCACAAACCCAAGATGCATACCAAATAAAGTTAAGGTATACCAGAAATCTATGACTCTTGTGAACTGATCTCTCTGTGAATTCCTTAAGGGTTATGATACAATTAGCAGGAATTAGTAATCTCATTTTTTATGAAACCCATGCTAGCACCACACACATTAAAAGGATATTTTCTTAAATGTGGCTCCCTATTTTCCAATCAGAAAATAAAATTTCAAAAAAGCTAAAGAGCTCTATTAGGATCCCAAATTGAAGGCAAAAAGCAAAGGTAAAGCACACAGCAGGTGCTCAAAAAATGCTCCTCCACCCTTTTCTATGGGACAGTTGATGTTCTCCCACTCAAGCCTCTAATTTTTAGAAGGCTCAGGATAATGCTGTTAAATGGAAGAGGGTGTGTACTAAGTATACAAACAGATATATTGAAGGAGGTTTTATGGATTTAAGCGCCATGACCAAAGATATCTTTGGGATATTCACTGCTATATATCCCTAGATGGGACAGTGAAATCTACATCAAGAAAGGGGGTCTTCTGGGGATAGCTCTGGTGTGGACACAGGGTGTCACTATTTTTAATTTTTTTGAAATATTTATATTTCCTTATTTGAGAAAGAGAGAGAAAGAGAGAGAGCAAGCAGGGGGAGGGGCAGAGGGAGAGGAAGAGAGAGAATCTCAAGCAGATTCCCCGCTGAACATGGAGCCTGATGCAGGGTTCGATCCCAGGACCCGGAGATCATGACCTGAGCCGAAACCAAGAGCCAGATGCTCAACCGACTGAGCCACCCAGGTGCCCCGTGGGTGTCACTTTTTAGAGGCATGCCAGTCTCTGAGGCTGTCCCTGGGAGGACCTGGCTTTTCTGTTTGACTCTTTAAGGCAAGACATGGGGAGGGTAGGCTGGGCTTCACAGCATCCTAGAAGCAGAATGTGCAGTGATGTTAGAGATACTGTAGGAAAAGATTCTGGTTGTGCTGCAGACTGGTTATGCGGGCAAAGCCCTGGTGGGTGGCAAACTCCTGGGGCAGTCAGAACACAGAGTCTGAGCCAGTAGCACAAAAAGCTTGAAGAAGGTGAGCTGGAGGTATCTAAGAAGGAGGCTGACTCTGACTGCAAAGGTCACCGTGCCCGGGATGGTGATAGCCTGGTGGTCATGGGGGCAGGTAAGACCAGAGCAATGGGCAGAGTCCCCTGACTGCTGGTTGCAGGACTGGAGACTGTGACTATGTATGTGGGGAAGTGAGGCAGCCTGAAGGATCCTTCACAATGGCCAGCACAACTGGGACCTGGACTTTATTTCTGGGTTTCGTCCCTAGAATCTCCTTGGCACTGAAGACTGCGATCTCCAACTAGTGCTGAAAACATGAGCCTGGTTGGTATGGAGACCTGGGCAGAAGGGTTCCTTGGTGCTCTAGTCTATGGGGAAGTAGATGCTGGAGATAGAGCCAGGGAACTTAAGAATGAATAGTCGTCTTTGTGCCCAGAGTAGCCTGTGCATCTTGACGGGGCAGAGGAGCTGGCTTAGAGTAGCAGCAAACCCCAGTTCTCTGGTGAGATCTCACCTGCTGGGAAATCAAAGACTTCTTGCTCCAGCTGAAGCTGGCCACTGATGGCCTCTGCCTGAAAGTCCTTTGGGTAGGGAACACCGTGCTCTCAGTATGGAGCTTCTTGTGAGGGACAATTGCTTGCGAGGCTGAGATGTCCCAAAAGCTGGTCTTGACAGTACCCCCTAAAGTGGCCCTTGGAATTCAGATCAACTACCTGACTTTTGTTGTTAGGATACCTGCATTGAAGATCTTGAGTATAGATGCTCCTGATTCGGAGGATGACATTACACTGTCCCAAATGCAATGCTATAACCATGATGTTTTTTGGACCAAAATGGCAACAGGCTGGGTCAGGAGTCCTTTGGGGCCTGCAGCATTATTCTGAACCTTCAGTTCATACTGGTCAAAAAGCATGAACGGTTCTGTAATTTTCCTTTTCAGGTTTTCTGCACCTTATAGTGAATGGGGGTCTATACCATTAGGTAGACCTCATCAGCTGGATTAAGAACTGTGTTCTCCAAAATCAGCAACTTGAATCCTGTGGGATGTATGTTCTTGTAAACTGTCTCCTGGATTTGTGTCTTCTGTTTGAAACTTCTGATCTTCCTTCTGAACACCCCGGTAGTTTCCCCATGCTTGGTCATCTTCTCCATCTTGGAGGAGATGTAAGTTAATGCATAGATCCTAAGGATTTGAGAAATCTCACAGGTTTTTGTTGGTGGAGGTAATTGAGAGGATGTGACCACTGGTTGACCCTCTAGCCAGACCTGGGCTGTTGAAAGCCCGTTACCCCTCCCCTGTCCTTGGAATGTATGCTCTGTCCCACCGTCCTCATCGTGGGACCTGTTTAAGGATATAGCCTTGAGAGAGTAAGGTGTTGTAGAGGCCATCTGGACTGTGCATGTGCCTGAACCCAGTTAAGGCCTCTATAAAAACTTTTAAGATTTTGGTGGGCAGGTGCAGAGATCTACTCATCTTAACAGCCACCCAAGACAAGCCTTGTAAGTAAGTTCCCTTGCTTATTAAACTTGCCACCTACCAATCTGGAGTGGTCTACCTCTTTCTTTGATCTTTCCCTGCCCTCTGTGAGTACAGAACCAATGCTTTCTTAGAAGCTGTCTGCTTCTCTGTCCTTTACAATTATCATCAAAGACCAGCCTTGCCAAGGGCTTGGTTGTATTTTCAGTAGCAGCCATCCTTCAAGGCTTTTTAGTGTGGAATGGATGTGCATGAAGGTCAGCAGTGCTTGATGACATGTGATTGTGGTGGGAAATAGCACGAGCATCACCAAAAATGGGAACGGTGATGGCAGTTCCAGGCCCCACACCATGTTGCCTCACGCCACCTCCGGTGAACTTGCTACCTCTGATGCTTCTCCCCTGTGTTTCCCCCTTGCGTCTTTCTACCACTACCACCACCACCACCACCACCACCACCACCACCACCACACACACATATACACATACACACACACCTCACATGCCCAGGAAGCAGGCAATATCACATGGGAGAGAGAGATGGTAACAGTGACTTGGAGAGGTAATTCTTGAAGTCATAGTTTTAAAAAACTCAATTATAGTAACTTATTGTCATGTCTTCTACTTTTGTAGGTTTGCAGTGGTGATTTATAACCTCGTAGTTTCAACAGATTTTTTTCTCCGACATGACTGGGGGATGTATCATGCCTCCATTACTGACTGGCTTGAGTTGCATAGCAAGTTGTGCTAGAGAATGGGGAAGTAAGGGGATATGCAATCTAAGAAGACCATTTCCTCATTCTTATACTCCCCATCCCAGAATTGTTGGCAATAAGCAGTATGGAGGAAAGCAAGTTCAAGGGAATAAAAAGTCCTATTTATTTTTTCTTGA
This sequence comes from Ursus arctos, assembly GCF_023065955.2. Lineage (NCBI taxonomy): Eukaryota > Metazoa > Chordata > Mammalia > Carnivora > Ursidae > Ursus > Ursus arctos. The sequence continues at coordinate 148,209 of NW_026623079.1, read as the reverse complement.
TTATTACCCAAGGAGCTATCAAAGAGCCCATATGAAACCATGAGAAAAATCTGCGGTTACTAAAAAAGAAATAACAAAAGCTTAAGTTTACCAGAAACTTGCCAGGCAAGGGAGCCATTGGTTGAATGAATTTCATCTAGTAGCCTCCTCTGGGGTCTTGAGCTATTGAGTTTTATAAGGTTTTGTTTGGATTGTTAGTCACAGGAAGAAAGGTATGAGACCTAAACTGGAGTTGGTCAGAATTTATGAACTAGGAGAGTTGTTGAAATAGTTTGTATCTGAATAGTTTTTTTTCTGACCTTATTCTTTGGAAGCATATGAGCCTCCCAAGCAAACTATTGCTCAAGCTATTTCAGCTTAAACAGTCTTCCCTTATTTAAAGGTTGCGGTTTCTGTATGGGGTTTATCTGATTGGCAAGATATAAATACTTTACCTGTCTTGCAATCATGCTTTTTGGATTCTACTTTGAACACGTCTATGGGACAGACCACATCCTTGACCATGTGATCAATCTAGAGCTATACCACTGGCTTAAGTACTTAGTCAGGATGGAGGTCACTTGAGTTTCAGTAGATATTATATTTTGCTTTTGTCAACAAGATCATCTGATAAAACAGCAGCTGTGTGGCAATATTTAAGATTCTATGGAGTCATGTATTTGATCATGGGACAGTGACAAATACTGGGCTGGTAGTCTACTTCTAAGCCAGGTATGTTCAGTTTAAGCCAAGAAAACAGATCTTACCCCAATTTGAGGATTCTGTTGAACCAGATATGGGGTACTATCCAGATTACTGAATTTTCTAATATGTTTTCCAGAACTCTTTAATTAATGTTAAAGATCAAAGAAGACTTCCATAGGGATGGAAGTACAACATTCTTTCTTTAAAATGGCACATGTTCTGCCTTGAGAACAGATAGAATATGTCTAGGATGACTCTGTTTTAACCTACTCTCTGTCCAATCTTATGAATTTCTCAGGCAAGGAGATCTTTGGCCTTAGTGGCACTGTCTGGTTTTGCTGTCATTCCCTGAACCACAGCATGTAGGGTTTTTGGCACCACTTTTGGGACCTTCTTTAAAGTGTGAAATGGGCATTCCTGAGGACGGAATAAAGCAGCCCAGAATTTTTCCTTAGAGCTTAAAATTTGAAGTTTCAAATTGAGGCTCGTATTTTCTCCTTCTTGAATTAAGAGGTCTTTTTTTTAAAAACTTTTTTGTTTTAAAGATTTTATCTATTCATTTGAGAGAGAGAGAGAGCATGAGTGCGGGGGGGCAGGGAGAGGGAGAAGCAGGCACCCCACTGAGCAGGGAGCCCAACATAGGGCTCCATCCGAGGACTCAGAGATCATGACCTGAACCGAAGGCAGATGCCCAACCCACTGAGCCACTCAAGCACCCAAGACCGCTTTTTCTTAAGAGGGAAAATCAGTGGGCCAAATGGAGCCAGGGGACTATCAGGGAATTTCCTCACAGGGCATCAGTTTATTGAGATGGTAAGTCCCTGCCGAATTTGTGAGCAGTAGCCAATGAGTTTCTTTCTTTTCTTTCTTTTTCTTTTCTTCTCTTCCCTTCCCTTTTCTTTTTTTTCTTTCTTCCTTCCTTTCTCTCTCTCTTTCTTTCTTTCTTTCTTTCTTTCTTTCTTTCTCTCTTTCTTTCTTTCTTCTTCCTTTTCTTTCACAGTTAATGAGACCAGCTTTTCCTAGAAGGAACTCTTTTAAGAGAAAGAATCTTCTATTTGCATAATTTGTCTCTTACTTTATCTCTTACCAAGCTGTATGAACAGACATTGGTGTCCTGATCTAGAGGGTGCTAAGGAAGGCAGCGGACCGGTCTATGACTAAAGAAAGTGATTTCAGGTAGCATTAAGGATAGGATGGTATTGGGGTTTAATACCACAGAAAAATAAGGTATGACCGTTTTTATACCTCCGAAGTCCTGGATGAATCGATAGCTATGTCTGTTGGATTTCTCTATCAGATTCCTGTAAGGCATGATAAATTTTCTTTCTATCAAAATTTGCATTACAGGTCTTTATGTCTTTAATTTCTGGTCTGTGAGGGTACCATGAAATTTCAAGTTACATGGATCAATCTGTAATGAGTTCAGCTCCAATAATTCTGCTGATGTCAGTGGAATTCTTTGTCCTAAAGCAGTCCAGAGTTCCTCAATTTGGGGTTAATTTAAACATAAGGGCAGTGGTAAGTTAATGTCTACTTAATTTTAACCTGATTATAAATAGGGGAATTTTCATGAATTTCAGGAGGAGATCTCTGGAAGGTCACTTCATCTGGCAATTCCATTGGCATAGTGAGTGTTTCTCTCTTAAATGAGGAGATGAGGTACCACAAAGAAAGAAGGAATGTCCTTCTGTTAAAGTCCAAAAGTGGTAACTGTGTGTTTGGACATAGGATTTGGGGATTGGTGGGCTGGCCTCTCTACCTCTGAAGGAAAGCTTGTATGTTAGTGGTAGGTTCACAGTCGTTCGGTAGTATCCATATTGTATTCATTTCCTGTGTTTGCTGTAACAAATTACCACAGACCAGGTGGCTTAAAACAAACTAAATATTCTTTCAGTTCTGGAGGCTTAAAGTCTAAGAGCAGGACACTGACAGGGCCATGAAGGCTCTAGAGAAGAATCCTTCCTTGCCTCTTCCTAGGCTTTGGTGGTTGTCGGCAATTCTTGGCATCTCTTTGGTTTGTAGAAGCACCACCCTAATCTCTGACTCTGTTGCTACATGGGATTCTCCCTGGATGTCCTCAGTGTCTTCATATGGCCTTCTTATAAAGACACCAGTTTTTATAGGGCCCAGTCTATTCCGGCATGACCTCATGTTTACTTCATTACAACTGCAAAGGCCTGGTTTCCAAATAAGATCACATTCACAAGCTCAGGGTAGAGATGAATTTTTTGAGGACCCTATTGAACCTAATATCTACATCAGTCATAAATTTTCATGTTTGTCCTTTATATTTAAATAAATGTTTCCACGTGAACTTAAAGGTACAATAGGGAATTGGATGCATCTTAATTTTCTCTCTTTATTTCATGACTAATACAGGATAATTATTTTTCCCATCCCGCCTTTTGCTTACAGTATCTGCAAGTGCACTTTCCTGGGAATCTCCTTGTTTATGGTCCCAGCAATTATTTCTGTGGGAAACGTCATTGTTTATTTTTATTTTTTTAAAAGATTTTATTTATTTATTTGAGAGAGAGAGAGTGCATGAGTGAGGGGGAGGGACAGAGGAGGAGAGGGAGAAGCAGGCTCTGCACTGACCAGGGAGCCCGATAGAGGGCTTGATCTCAGGACGCTGGGATCATGACCTGAGCTGAAGGCAAATGCTTAACTGGCTGAGTCACCCAGGTGCCTAAAATATGTCATTGTTTAAGTTGGAAAATCTTAAGTTTATTCTGAGTTTTATTCTGGGTTTGATCTTTTCCCCTCTAGAAGTTTTCTTCTGAGTGCTGTAGTTAAGGAAAGGGAGTTATTTTCCACTCTAACTTGCTTTTGCTAGTCAAATATCCTATTAAGTTTTTCATTCATTGACAAACAATAAAAACAGGTCTACTCTGAAACTGACCCCAGCATCTATGCTAAGTGTTGCTTAATAATCTGTCTTTGAATTGACCATACTTTCATCTTTGTTTTATTTATAAAACTGAAGAAGAGCTTAGTTAATGTTTGCAGGGAATGTGTCTGATGTGATCTTTAGGAGAGTGTCTTCTATTCTGATAGCCCCTCTGACCCCATTGGCTGTCCTAAGGAACTCAGTGATCTCATCCTAGTGAGTCTTTTTCGTCCAAGATTTGACATCTGAGGAGTCCACTAGTGTGTGAGCTAATCAATATAAGACTGGCGGTCCAGAATTTAAATTCATAAGACTATTCTGAGTTTCTTAGTAAAATGTTAGGATAGTCATTGATAGCTCTGAATTCTGACGCAGACAATGGTTTCAAGTCTGTTTTAAGGTTTACAGTTGTCTGACTTTAAGGGGCTATTGAACCTTAGGTGATTCAGGTAGACCAGCAGGACCATAAAGGGAGTCAGAGCCGGGTAGAGAGCAGAAGGTAGAAAAGGCATGTGTGTGTGCGTGTGTGTGTGTGTGGGGGAGGTATATTTATACATGGAATGTGTTTGCTTATGATAAATCTAATGGACACACAATTTTAAGCTTTTCACCTTTTTTATTAGCTTTGGCTAAGCTATTTTGTAAAGGTCCAATTTTGAATGTGAATTTCTTTTTGAAGCTTACTCATACCAATCAGAAGTGTTGACCAAGAATATTACGGGTTTTGTTTTGTCTCTTTTTAATGTACCCCTTAGATGATCAATTTTTGTCGTATTAAAAATTCACCAAAATAGCCACTGCAAATTCGTATGACCCACAGTGGCACAGTGGCAGGGGTTAGAATTAAGTGAGAATACATGTAGCCAGTCAGATCTCTGCCAGGAAGAATTGTAGATGTATTAGTTAGTAGGTGAATCCATGTGGAATTGACTAGCAGGAAGAGTTATTTCTGTAACTCATGTCTTGGGTCCCTCAACCTGAAGTTGAGCCATTTCCTCTCATTGAAATGATAAATCAGTGGCCCTGGAAGATGGCCTATGGTGAGAGAAGGTCTCTTCTCGAAGCGATTTCTTACATGTAGACCAGACTGAAGAAAGCTGTTGTAAAGTTTTGATGGGTGACTCAAGGCAAAGATGTCTAAGAAAAGAAGCCAGATTAGTAAGACTTTTTATTAATTTATCCTCAGGGCCATTTTAGAGGTAGACTTATCAGACCTGTGTATGCCCCCTACCCTACGAGCTTCCTCTTATAGACAGAAAACATGACAGACAAAAGAACAAAAAATGGTAAATAAATGCTTTGTCAGATTTCCAACAAGGAATTTGCATAGAAATGTACTGGAAGTTGAACAATTCCTGAAGGATAATGACTGAATTTTTCCCCCTTTTATGACTTTGTTTTAAAGTTTTTATTATTATTATTTTTTTGTAATAATATTTTTTATTATATTATGTTAGTCACCATACAGTACATCCCTAGTTTTTGATGTAAAGTTCCATGATTCATTACTCGCGTATAACACCCAGTGCACCATGCAATACATGCCCTCCTTAATACCTATCACCAGCCTATCCCATTCCCCCACCCCCCTCCCCTCTGAAGCCCTCAGTTTGTTTCTCAGAGTCCATAGTCTCTCATGTTTCATTCCCCCTTCTGTTTACCCCCCCCCTTTCTTCTTCCCTTTCTTCTCCTACTGATCTTCCTACTTCTTATGTTCCATAAATGAATGAAACCATGTGACAATTGTCTTTCTCTGCTTGACTTATTTCGCTTAGCATTATCTCCTCCAGGGCCATCCATGTTGCAGCAAATGTTGAGAAATCATTCTTTTTGATGGCTGAGTAATATTCCATTGTATATATGGACCACATCTTCTTCTTCTTCTTTTTTAATGTTTTTTTATTATATTATGTTAGTCACCATATAGTACATCCCTGGTTTCTGATGTAAAGTTTGATGATTCATTAGTTGTGTATAACACCCAGTGCACCATGCAATATGTGCCATATTGGACCACATCTTCTTAATCCAGGCATCTGTTGAAAGGCATCTTGGCTCCTTCCACAATTTTGCTATTGTGGACAATGCTGCTATGAACATTGGGGTGCATATGGCCCTTCTCTTCACTACGTCTGTATCTTTGGGGTAAATACCCAGTAGTGCGATTGCTGGATCACAGGGTAGCTCAATTTTTAACTTTTTAAGGGACCTCCACACTGTTTTCCAGAGTGGCTGTACCAACTTGCATTCCCACCAACAATGTAAGAGGGATCCCCTTTCTCCACATCCTCTCCAACATTTGTTGTTTCCTGCCTTGTCAATTTTTGCCATTCTAACTGGCATAAAGTGGTATCTGAATTTAAAATAATCTCAGCTAGAGTTTTCAAGGAAAAAGAATGGGAACTGAGACTTAATGTTGGAGACTCAGTGGCTGTGACAGCTGAGGACCTCAGATCAGGGTACTCAGGGGGTGTTAGGATGTTTGCTGTTACTGATGTGGGGTGTTGGGCCAAAATGGATGAGGGGATTTTGGCTAGATATCACCTGACCTCCAAGTCTGTTAAAACTCCCCATAAAACCACCAGGAGAAACTTTTGTGATTAAAAAAAAAACCTCACAAGCTGGGTTTATTAAAAACTTGTCAGGCAAAATTTCCACTGACCAAATGAATTCATCAAATTATCTCCTCAATAATTTGAGCACTTGGGTTTTATAAGGGTCTTTTGTTTTGTTTTGTTTCTTTGTTTTTAGTAAGGAATTAGTCATAGGGGAGTTTTAAGGCAGGAGTTACTAAGGCTGGGATTCTGGGCAGAGACTGATAAGCATTTGTAAATTAGATCAGTTGCTGAAATAGTCTGTGTTTAAACAGTTTACTGTTTATAGTCTTATCTTCCTGGAACACAAAACCAAGCAAGCTGTTGCCGAGCCCAGTGGGAAGAAGTTTGGGGCTTTGTTGACAGAACTCAAACAGAAGTCAGAGATATTCTGGCTTTTTTCAGAATTCCAGAATAAGTTACAGAACAATCTTGTAAATTGCTTTTGTCATATCACCACACTGAATGCATGGTTCTACCATCAACCTCTTTACCCTGAATTATGATACTCAACCTGCAGTGCACAAAACCTATCTTGTTCCCAGCACTTCTTTTCCCTGATCTCTTCCCAGCTGATGGACACTTGTTTAGGCCCTGCATTTAGGAAACTACACTGGTCACTGACGGGCAAGAATCAGTTAGCCCCCCTGCAGTTGCTTCAAAGCACCTGCTCCTGGACTGAGGTCCATGTGGTAGCCTCTCCTTTCTTGACCTGCCTGAAGAGCCAGCAGTGTCCTGTACCACTCGACAGCATGTTCTATATGAGGTAGAGGTAGTAACCCTATGACAGGGACCAAGAGCCCTCACAGAAGAAGAGACGTAATTGCTGGTTGTGTGTGTTCCTTTGCTGAAGGCAAGGAACTTTGTGAACTCTTTGTTCTTTAGAAGAAATACTTTGGTACAACCTGTAATCCTAAGGAGAGCTGCCAGAAAGAAGTGCAAGAGGTTCTTACCTGAGGGCTCTTTAGGGTAATCTGCCAAAACTTATATTGAGTCACAAATGTGGCCGAACTGCTAAATATCAAAGAACATGGGTTTCTTCTCTAGAAACTAGAGAGCGCACAGCACTGGAATCACCTTGATTTCAGACCTCCAGCCTCCAGAACTTCGAGAGACTAGATGGCTGTTGTTTTAGACTATACAGTTTGTAATCATTGGTTATGGTAGCCCCAGAAAGTAAAACCCTTCCTTGCCTCTTCCACCTTCTGTAGCTGCAGGTGTTTCTTTCCCTGTGGCTGCATCAGTCTACTTACCACATCCATGGTCACATGCCTCTTCTTCTTCCTCAAAACTTCCTCTGCCTCTGTCTGTAAGAGTATATGTGATGACATTTAGGGCCCACCAAGATAATCCAGGATAAGTTCCTTTGCTCAAAATTCTAACTTAAACATCTCTTGCAATACAGAATATTGTTTATTCTTTTGCCATAAGTATTAATCAATTAGTCCAGAATCTTGAGAGAAAAATGAACTGATAGGGTGTGTGCATGTGTGTACATATACACTGAGGAAGAGCGAGAAAGAGTGTGTGAGATTTATTTTAAGGAATTTTAAGGAATGACTCACAATTATGGAGGCTGGCAAGTCCAAAATCAGCAGGGTAGACCAGCAGGCTGGAGACCCAGGGAAGAATGGATGTTGCAGTTTTGTGTCAAAAACAATCTGAAGAGTAGCATCAGCAAGATAACAGAGTAGGAAGTCCCATCCCTGGTTTTCCCACAGAAACACCAATTTGACTGAGGTCCTCATACCAGTTAATAAGTTGCAGTCTTCCAGATGAGCGCAAAACTGAGAGAAGCTACAGTGAAATGAGCAAATGGAGAAATGAGTGTCCTCTAGAAATGTTGGTTTTAGATGGGGTTGCAGGGACTTGAGGAAGGAAGGGAGGGTATCAGGTGCAAGTGGAGAGGCAGGAAGATAAACATGTGTGCCTGGAGATCCTGGAATATTCTAGGTAGGTGACAGATTTTAGGGGCGCCTTATGAATTGGAGGTAGTGAAGGTTCCACTAGCCTAACTAGATCATTCAGAGAGAGGGAAGGGGGAAGGTGATGCCTGTGTTGTTGACCAGCATGTCCAGTACCTCGTGGAAATCAAGCAGGAAATCAAGCAGGGCACAGATGCTCTGTAGGTTGTCGATGTCCAGCAGGTGGAAGCATGGTTGTGAGCACCATGTCTCCAGAGAACTGCTAGCACAGGACACATGTGATGGTGAAGTAGTGCCTAGTTGGGCCCAGTCACCAGTGCCCCATGGCTGCAGGCCTACTAGGATGAGTGAGGCAATGGATGTGTAGAGCAGACATGGTGGGTCATTGAGGGTGCATGCTGTGAGGGCCTGGCCACAGTCAAATGCCAGTAGAACTGTGTTCTAGGATCCAGTGCTGTGACTGTGAAAGCCCAAGGCCCCACCCTTGTTCCCCCTCAAAGTAGGATCCAAATGTTCCAGAAGGTGTCCTAGTGACCCCACACCATGTCTGCCAGGGATATACCCTGACCCCAAGCAGGACTCTGTTCTCTTAGGATCTTACCTCTGAGCCAAGCAATGGTTCAGGTTGGACTGATTTGCTCCCCAAAACAGAGGTGATTGGTCATGGTTAATAGGGGGTTAGAGATTCATGGTAGTTGAACTAAAATTATTTTGGGAAAACCTCAACAGAAAAAAAGGAATATAAAGATTGCCTTGGGAATGTGTCCTTCCTCTGCAGAATGGGAATGGTTGCTTCCTTCCAAGATGCAGTGAAATTGCTTGCACAAGGGAAGTACTTCTGAGGATACAGATCCCCTTGCTTTCTTAGAAGAAACTCAAGAGGAGGAAATAGAGAATTAGGTCCTGGGCTGAGATTTGGCTGTGGGCAGGGCTCTCCCTCTGTGTGATTCCAGGGGCCACGAAAAGGGAGGGGATGTTTATGAAGCTCATTGTGGGCCAAGGTACTGATTGGAATGTTTGATTTAATGATTATATAATCCCCTGTATGCCTAAAGTGCCTGCATTTTGTTTTGTTTAAGGTCACAGTTAATAAGTGTTATATATAATTAGGTGTTATTTTTACAATATTGAGGAAAAAAGATCTTTATGATACCAGAATATATTTCCAAACTAGCAGTAGAGATGCTATTGTCTTGTCCTAGACATTGGCATTCCGCATGGGTCAGTTTAGAATTACAAGCAAAGAGAGGAAATTAACAGCCCTGTTAAATGGCAAAACTTGTAAAGGGGAAACCTCACTTTTAAATAAAGAGCCTTCTCTTATGTCAGGGGCCATCAGTTTTCATTTCTGTTAGCTGAAGACCCCTGGTGAAGAGTGAAAAGTAATCATGAGAGGAGACGGGTCTGTAGCACATGGATACTTCTGTGAGGGGAGGGACATCGTGGGCGTTCACTGAGCCCACGGGGAGCCAGCCTGGGTGCGGGGCAGTGGGAACTTCTGCTCAGGGCCATGATGTGTCAGGCCCCACTACAGGGGCTCATGATGGAGGACACTTTGCCCAGCCATTGTTTTCAGCCTGTCCACCTGTATCAGTTCACTTCCTCTTCATAGCAGTGCTATGACATACCCCCCTTGTACACCTGAGGACACGGACAAAGAGCAACATGCAGGATTTTGCTCAAGGTCACCCGGTTAGGTGGTAGAGCCAGGACCTTTTGGTGTCTAGATGTTTGTGTTGAGAGCTTTCAAAGAGGACAGTGGAAAGAATAGTATTGTGGACAGCCATGTATTCACCAGACTAGCCGCAACAATGACGAATGTTTCACTATCGTTACGTGTTCCCCTTCTGTTGGTATTTTGCTGACCCGTGTTAATGTTACAAACCCGGTGACCCTTTATCCCTACATGAATAACACATTCACCTTGGGGAGATTTGACAATCATTCTTTCATTTCCATTGCTACCCATCCACATTCACTTTCCCCTTGTCTCAGCTTGTCCTACGGATGTATCTTAAGCGCCCACTCCCGTTTCACACGTTGCAGTTGTTTTTCCCCCAGTGAGTTTGATATTTAACGAGACCACAGAGGATGTCTGTCCTTCATGAGCTTGCCCGTGTCATCGTAGAGACTGATCGAGTATGCTGGCCAGTGAAATCCAGCCCCATTCATGGTTAATATATGGCCTGTGGTGACTTTCAAGCTACGACAGCAGATTTGAGTAGGTCCAACAGAGACCACTGGCCTTGGAAAGGCAAAAAATACTTATTATCTGGCTCTTTCTCTAATGTTTACCAAGTGCTGAGTTAAACTGTCCCTTCTCTTGATATGATGTAGGGTCTGTTAGAGTTTTGGGCTGCTTGGCATGGAGCAGTCTGTGCACATGGACACGTACTTAGATTGTTTATTCATCTATGATGTTCATTCATCGTCATCGATTCCACTTTTTCTTAAGTTTATTTATTTATTTATTTATTTATTTATTTATTTTTGTAGTGTTCAACGATTCATTAGTTGCATATAACACCCAGTGCTCATCACAACATGTGCCCTCCTTAATACCCATCACCAGCTACACCATCCCCCCACCCCCTTCCCCTCTGAAACTCTCAGTTTGTTTCTCAAAGTCATACTTTTTCTTTTATATCACAGAAGAAATCTCAGAAAACTACAGAATTTTGTAGCCAATTCAGGGTGAGTACTCGATAGGGGTGGAGATTCTTTTTTTTTTTTTTCTTTCTTTTTTTTTTTTGGGTAAGGATATTGTTGACAGTGTAAGAGTTGTTTTGGTCAAATCATGTCAGATATCAAAATGGAACCCATGAAGGGAACTGAGAGAGGAGTCCCCATTGTTCAACTTTCTTCTCCATAAGAAAGTCTCCATGAGGTCTCTCTGCATCTGATGGCAAAAGGGCCAAGTAGACAGGGTCCTCTGCTGCTTCTTCTGGGCTTTTGATGCCTTTTGGTCCACCCATATCTGTTCTCACCCACCCAGGGCAGCAGGCATTCAGGAGGATCTTGTCCCCTCTCCTCTGCTCACTGAAGTTCCTGGCATGGATTCTGGACAGGACCGTAACACCCATCTTGGACACTGCATATGTGACTACTTTTATATCAGGCCAGCCCTCCTTCTTGTGCACTCCGTTCTTTATGTCATCCACGAATTTCTTCATGAGCACCCCCAGCTCCTCTTCTGTGATGGTCTCATTCAGAAATTTCTGCTGCAGTTCTGGGCTGCACGATTTAAGGGCTGCGAAGCTCATTATGCTAGACACATTCACCACTCTGCCTAAAATGCAACAGAGAGTCATGTAGCATGGCATGCACGAGGATGATGAATACCGAAACTGCTAGTATTTTGTCCATTTGGGAGACAATTCCCAGTTGGCTGAGTGTTAGTGAAGACTGCCTCTGTAAGTGACGGACATGATACAGTCTTGAACCTTGTCTTACCCATAACGTCTCAGAGGATGTCAGAGAAATGATCTAATGGGACTGGGCACTGTCCAGACATTCCATAAAGAGAAGAAAGTGCCTTATACAGGAACACACTGAGCAGAACGTAAGGAGGTGCTCAGTGTAACGTGAGTAGAGAGCCACTTTTCCTCATAGGTCTCCTTTAGGACCATCTGAAGATCTTGTGGTAGGGTAGTGCTCTATGAACAACTGTCTATTAACCAATGAGCAGCTGATTAGTTTATAGATGAACTTTTGAAGGTGAACAGACAGCATCAGGTTTGGGAGGCTGTCACTCTGCTGTAGCAGGTAGAAAGAAATCACCTCAGTGGGGTGGGCTGTATGCTATTCTCTCTTGATTTGAGAATCATCATCTCAGGAGCAGTGACAAAATGCCCGGCAATATGGTCATGGAAAGGGGCAGAGGAAAAGTGACATGTTAAAGAGATGGTATGAAAAGAAATAAAGTCCGGGGGGAGGAAAGAAGATGGTGGAGGAGTAGGGGACCCCTATTTCAGCCGGTCCACTGAGTTGAGCTGGATATCTATCAGACCATCCTGAACACCCACGAAATCAGCCCGAGTCACAGGAAGCTACATCTGGATCTCTACAAACGAACATCTCCGGCGCTGGGTATCAAGGTACGAAGTGGGGAGCCGTGAATCCACGCACAGATATTGGAAGATAAATGGAAGGGGGAAGGAGTTGCTGCACTCGGATGCCAGGAAGCAGTAGTCATCAGCACTGGGGAGCAGGCTGGACTTGTGGACTGGTAGCTGTGGGGAAAACAGATTGAAACTGGGAGCTCGGGAGCACGTGTGGGAACCGGGGGCGTCTGGCGGTGTTAGAAGCACAAAGGAGAGAGACGTGCAGGCCCTGGAAGTGAGGGCTGGGACACCGGCTGTGCGGCGCACAACCCAGGACACTGCAGGGTTTTTGGCAGCACCAACACAAACAAAGTTAAAGCGGCCAAGAGAGCTCAGTGGAGAGCAGACTGCGATTTCTCTGTTCTGAGACAGAGGCTAGGATACGGCCACTGCTACTCTGGCTCGCAGAAGAGTCACAGAAAACTGCCAGGGAAAGCCGCCAGAGAACAGAAGCCCAGAAAGACCAGTTCTCACTGAGCACCCCCCACCCCCCGGGGATGGGGCAACTCTACCCAAACAGGGTTGCCTGAGTATCAGCGCGGCAGGCCCCTCCCCCAGAAGGCAAGCTAAAAAATCAAGAAGCCCACAACCCTAAGGTCCCTATAAGACAAGTGCACATTGCTTGGGTTCTGGTCAATAACTGGGACTCTGTACATCCCCACAACCACACCTCATCAGAATGACAAGGAGGAGGAACCCCCAACAAAGGAAAGAAACACGGACTGTGGCCTCTGCCACAGAATTAATGGACATTGATATAACCAAATTGTCAGAAATGGAGTTCAGAGTAACATTGGTCAAGATGACGTGTAGGCTTGAAAAAATATTAATGAAAATATAGAATCTCTAAGGGCTGCAATGAGAACAAATCTGCTGGAAATTAAGAATGCTATGAATCAAATGCAGTCTAAACTGGATGCTCTGACGGCCAGGATAAACGAGGCAGAAGAACGAATTAGTAAGTTAGAGGAAGAAATGATAGAAAAGAAGGAAAGAGAAGAAACATGGCTTAAAAAACTCCACTTTCAAGAAAAAAGACTACAGGAGATTACTGACTCAATGAAACATTCCAATGTCAGAATCATCAGCATCCCTGAGGGCTGGAGAAAGAGAGAGGTCTAGAAGAGATATTTAAACAAATTGTAGCTGAGAACTTCCCTAATCTGGTGAAGGAAACAAGTATTCGTGTCCAAGAGGCAGAGAAGACCCCTCCCAAGATCAATGAGAACAGACCAACACCATGTCATATAATAGTACAATTCACAAATCTTAGATCCAAGGAAACAATCTTGAAAGCGGCGAGGGGGAAGAGATTCCTCACGTACAGAGGGGGGAACATCAGAATAATGTCAGACCTGTCTACAGAGACCTGGCAAGGCAGAAAAAGCTGGTAAGACATGTTCAGAGCACTAAATGAGAAGAACATGGAGCCAAGGAAACTTTATCCAGCAAGGCTGTCATTCAAAATGGATGGAGAGACAAGGAGCTTCCAAGACCAGCAGAAACTGAAAGAATATGTGACCACCAAGCCAGCCCTACAAGAAATATTAAGGGGGTTCTATAAAAGTAAAAAGACCCCAAGAGTGATACAGAACAGAAATTTACAAACTATAGAAACAAAGACTTCACAGGCAACATGACAACATTAAAATCATATCTCTCAATAATCACTCTCAATGTGAATGGCCTAAATGCTCCCATAAAACGCCACAGGGTTGCAGATTGGATAAAAAGACATGACCCATCCATATGCTGTGTACAAGAGACTCATTTTGAACCTAAAGATACATCCAGACTGAAAGTGAAGGGATGGAGAACCATTTTTCATGCCAACAGACCTCAAAAGAAAGCTGGGGTAGCAATTCTCATATCAGACAGATTAGATTTTAAGCTAAAGACTGTAGTTAGAGATACAGAAGGACACTATATGATTCTTAAAGGATGTATCCAACAAGTGGATATGACAATTATAAATATCTATGCCCCCAACAGGGGAGCAGCTAGATACACAAGCCAACTCTTAACCAGAATAAAGAAACATATAGATAATAATACGTTAATAGTAGGGAACCTCAACACTCCACTCTCAGCAATAGACAGATGACCTAAGCAGAAAATCAACAAAGGGGGTGCCTGGGTGGCACAGCGGTTAAGCGTCTGCCTTCGGCTCAGGGCGTGATCCGGGCGTTATGGGATCGAGCCCCACGTCAGGCTCCTCCGCTATGAGCCTGCTTCTTCCTCTCCCACTCCCCCTGCTTGTGTTCCCTCTCTCGCTGGCTGTCTCTATCTCTGTCAAATAAATAAATAAAATCTTTAAGAAAAAAAAAAAGAAAATCAACAAAGAAACAGAGCTTTGAATGACATACTAGACCAGATGGACCTCATAGATATATACAGAACACTACACCCCAGAACAACAGAATAATCATTCTTTTCGAATGCACATGGAACGTTCTCCAGAATAGACCTTATACTGGGTCACAAAACAGGTCTCAACTGATACCAAAAGACTGAAATTATTCCCTGCATATTCTCGGACAATGCTTTGAAATTGGAACTCAATCACAAGGAAAAATTTGGAAGAAACTCAAACACTTGGAAACCAAGAACCATCCTGCTCAAGAATGATTGGGTAAACCAGGAAGTTAAAAATCAATTTAAACAATTTATGGAGACCAACGAGAATGAAAACAGAATGGTCCAAAACCTATGGGACGCTGCAAAGGCGCTCCTAAGGGGAAAATACATAGCCATCCAAGCCTCACTCAAAAGAATAGAAAATCTAAAATGCAGTCCTTATATTCTCACCTCAAGAAGCTGGAGCTGGAACAGAAGAACAGGCCTAAACCACGCACGAGAAAGCAGTTGGTCAAGATTAGAGCAGAGATCAATGAATCAGAAACCAGAAGCACAGTAGAGCAGATCAACAGAACTAGAAGCTAGTTCTTTGAAAGACTAAATAAGATCAATAAGCCACTGGCCAGACTTACTTAAAAGAATAGAGAAAGGACCCAAATTAATAAAATTATGAATGAAAGGGGAGAGGTCACAACCAACAGCAATGAAATAGGAAGGATTATTAGAAACTTTTATCAACAGCTTTATGCCAATAAATTAAACAACCTGGAAGAAATGGATGCCTTCCTGGAAACCTATAAGCTACCAAGACTGCAACAGGAAGAAATTGATTATTTAAACAGACCGATTAATTATGAAGAGTTTGAAGCAGTGATCAAAAACCTCCCCAAAAACAAGAGTCCAGGGCCTGACAGATTCCCCAGGGAATTCTACCAAACATTCAAAGAAGAAATAATACCCATTCTCTTGAAGCTGTTTCAAAAAATGGAAACAGAAGGAAAACTACCAAACTCATTCTATGAGGCCAGTATTACCTTGATCCCCAAACCAGGCAAAGACCCCATCAAAAAGGAGAATTACAGACCGATATCCCTGATGAATATGGATGCCAAAATTCTCAATAAGATCCTAGCTAATAGGATCCAACAGTACATTAAGAGGATTATCCATCATGACCAAGTGGGATTCATCGCTGGGATGCAAGGGTCGTTCAACATTCACAAATTGATCAGTGTGATAAAGCATATCAACAAGAAAAGAGTCAAGAACCATATGATCCTCTCGATGCAGAAAAAGCATTTGACAAAATACAGCATCCTTTCCTGATTAAAACCCTTCAGAGTGTAGGGATAGAGGGTACATTCCTCAATTTCATAAAAACCATCTATGAAAAGCCTACAGCAAATATCATTCTCAATGGGGAAAAGCTAAAAGCCTTTCCCTTAAGATCGGGAACACGACAAGGATGCCCACTCTTGCTATTATTATTCAACATAGTACTAGAAGTCCTTGCAACAGCAATCAGACAACAAAAAGGGATAAAAGGTATTCAAATCAGCAAAGAAGTAGTCAAACTGTCCCTCTTCGCAGATGACATGATACTCTATATGGAAAACCCAAAAGACTCCACCCCCAAACTACTAGAAGTTATAGAGCAATTCAGTAATGTGGCGGGATACAAAATCAATGCTCAGAAATCAGTTGCATTTCTATACACAAACAATGAGACTGAAGAAAGAGAAATTAGGGAATCGATTCCATTTACAATAGCACCAAAAATCATACATTATCTCGGAATTAACTTAACTAGAGATGTAAAGGATCTATATTCTAGAAACTACAAATCACTCTTGAAAGACATTGAAGAGGGGCGCCTGGGTAGAGCAATCGTTAAGCGTCTGCCTTCGGCTCAGGGCGTGATCCTGGCGTTCCGGGATCGAGTCCCACATCGGGCTCCTCGGCTGGGAGCCTGCTTCTTCCTCTCCCTCTCCCCTGCTGTGTTCCCTCTCTCGCTGCTGTCTCTCTGTCACATAAATAAATAAAATCTTTAAAAAAAAACCAGACATTGAAGAAGACACAAAAAGATGGAAAAATGTTCCATGCTCATGGATTGGAAGAATAAACATAGTTAAATTGTCTATGCTACCCAGAGCAATGTACACTTTCAATGCCATCCCGATCAAAATACCAATGACATTTTTCAAAGAAGTGGAACAAACAGCCCTTATAATTTGTGTGGAACCAGAAAAGGCCCCGAATCGCCAAGGAACTGTTGAAAAGGAAAAACAAAGCTGGGGGCATCATGTTGCTGGATTTCAAGCTATGCTACAAAGCTGTGATCACAAAGACAGCATGGTACTGGCAAAAAACAGACACATTGACCAATGGAACAGAATAGAGAACCCAGAAATGGACCCTCAGCTCTTTGGGCAACTAATCTTTGACAAAGCAGGAAAAAACATCCAGTGGAAAGAAGGCAGTCTCTTTAATAAATGGTGCTGGGAAAATTGGACAGCTATATGCAAAAGAATGAAACTTGACCACTCTCTCACATCATACACAAAGATAAACTCCAAATGGATGAAAGACCTCAATATGAGACAGGAATCCATCAAAATCATAGAGGAGAACATAGTCTGCAACCTCTTTGACATCGGCCACAGCAACTTTTTTCATGACACATCTCCAAAGGTAAGAGAAACAAAAGAAAAAGTGGGGGCGCCTGGGTGGCACAGCGGTTAAGCGTCTGCCTTCAGCTCAGGGCATGATCCCGGCGTTATGGGATCGAGCCCCACATCAGGCTCCTCCGCTATGAGCCTGCTTCTTCCTCTCCCACTCCCCCTGCTTGTGTTCCCTCTCTCGCTGGCTGTCTCTATCTGTGTCAAATAAATAAATAAAATCTTTAAAAAAAAAGTGAACTTGTGGGACTTCATCAAGATCAAAAGCTTTTGCACAGCCAAGGAAACTGTCGAAAAAACTAAGAGGCAGCCCACGGAATGGGAGAAGATATTTGCAAATGACACTACAGATTAAAGATTAGTATCCAAGATCTACAAAGAACTTCTCAAACTCAATACACAGGAAACAAATAATCAAATCAAAAAATGGGCAGAAGATATGAACAGACACTTTTCCAATGAAGACATACAAATGGCTAACAGACACATGAAAAAATGTTCAAAATCATTAGCCATCAGGGAAATTCAAATCAAAACCACACTGAGATACCACCTTATGCCAGTTAGAATGGCAAAAATTGACAAGGCAGGAAACAGTAAATGTTGGAGAGGATGTGGAGAAAGGGGATCCCTCTTACACTGTTGGTGGGAATGCATGTTGGTACAGCCACTCTGGAAAACAGTGTGGAGGTCCCTTAAAAAGTTAAAAGTTGAGCTACCCTATGATCCAGCAATTGCACTACAGGGTATTTACCCCAAAGATACAGACGTAGTGAGAGAAGGGCTATATGCACCCCAATGTTCATAGCAGCATTGTCCACAATAGCCAAACTGTGGAAGGAGCTGAGATGCCCTTCAACAGATGACTGGATTAAGAAGATGTGGTCCATATATACAATGGAATATTGCTCAGCCATCAAAAAGAATGATTTCACAACATTTGCTGCAACATGGACGGGACTGGAAGAGATAATGCTAAGCGAAATAAGTCAAGCAGACAAAGACAATTATCATATGGTTTCACTCATTTATGGAACATAAGAAGTAGGAAGATCGGTAGGAGAAGAAAGGGAAGAAGGGGGGGGTAAACAGAAGGGGGAATGAACCACGAGAGACTATGGACTCTGGGAAACAAACTGAGGGCTTCAGAGGGGAGGGGGGATGGGGATTGGGATAGGCCGGTGATGGGTATTAAGGAGGGCATGGATTGCATGGAGCACTGAGTGTTATATGCAAGTAATGAATCATGGAACACTACATCAAAAACTAGGGATGTACTGTATGGTGACTAACATAACATAATAAAAAATTATTATTAAAAAAATAAATGGGGGGCGCCTGGGTGGCACAGTGGTTAAGCGTCTGCCTCCGGCTCAGGGCGTGATCCCGGCATTATGGGATCGAGCCCTACGTCAGGCTCCTCCGCTATGAGCCTGCTTCTTCCTCTCCCACTCCCCCTGCCTGTGTTCCCTCTCTCGCTGGCTGTCTCTGTCTCTGTCGAATAAATAAATAAAATCTTTAAAAATATATAAAAAAAATAAATGGGTGATAGGTATCAAGGAGAGCACTTGTTGGATGAGCACTGAGTGTTGTATGTAAGTGATGAATCACTAAATTCTATTCTTCAAACGAATACTACAGTATATGTTAGCTAACTTGAATTTAAATTAAAAAATATTTTAGTGAGTTCTTCCCAGATACATATTACTTACCACTACATCTAACTCTCTTACAATAGAAATAATACATGTTCATGATTGAAAATTGCAAAACACAGAAGTGTGTGAAATAGAACAAGATGCGGCAGAGGGACCTACACTGCGTAATTTGTATACTAGAAGGGAGGCTATCTTTACTCACAGGAGCTTGCGATCATTTTCTTATGTTACTGTGGTGGAGACAGTAGATGGAGAAACTCTACTAACTTTCTGTAGGCTGTTTGTAATGAAGTGATGACGTCTTTTCTATTCTGTACTGTCTATCTCAGGAAGTCTAGTATTAGTTGTGAAAATATTGACCCTTGTATATGAGGGAAATCTGATGGGGAGTAGGCTTCATTTGGAGAGGGGGCTCTAGTGAAAAATACTTAAGGACCTTGAGTAGTGGGGAGAACCATGAATTTGGATGCCACATGTCCTTGGTCTGGAACAAGCTGTGTTTGTGACCTTGAGATGTATTATTCCTCCATGTTCTAAATAGGGACAATATATAAAATGCCTAGCACATGACATCTAGAAATGTCCAGCCACCTATCCTTTCTAGAACCACAACATGACAGTGTGTGTGTGTGTGTGTGTGTGTGTGTGTGTGTGTGTGTGTGTGAGAGAGAGAGAGAGAGAGAGAGAGAGATTCCTTCAGTACTGCAATTTTCCCACCAAGTCCTCTAGTAGTTTTTCAGAGTACAGGATGTTGCAAAGCAGGACCTTCTCAAATGAAGGTTGAGAACACCTTCTTTAAGGATTCCTTGGTAGTGTAGCCTTAACAAGTCTGTATTTCCTCCTACTTTAGCTAATACCTGATGAACAAGAGTATTCAGATTTCAAATGCTTGCTCGATTCCTGAGACATGAGTATACCTTAATATCTTTTTGAAATAAGAGCATAATATAATTTAAAGAGAAAAGGGAAGGACAGCAGTTAATGACTTTAAAGAGCATATCCTTCAAATTCAGAACTATGAATTTGGAGGACTGGGATGGAAAAGCCGTGGAGTGCGGGATGGGATGTACACGGCCTAGATACTGACTGCTGGTTAAGAAGGCAGGCAATTGTAGATTCTTATCTTTTTTGTTTGTTTGTTTGTTTTTTTTTGGCTAAATTATTTCAGTAAAACTCTTTTTGAAGGAAGGATTTAAAAAGAAGAAGAATCAACATCTGCTATTCCTCATTGTTCTCAGGCTCACAATTGTCTTTTGTTTTGTCCTTCTTTGCCAAAAAACAGAGCAAACTCGGGCCTCTGGAATGTGTTCTGCACCCACAGAGAACTGGTGAAGTCATTTAAGATTGTTTTTTGTGTCTTAGGTTGTGAAGTATGGGAGAGGAGTGACAGTATTGGCTTTTGATTATCCTAGCTCGGATTTCTCCCAGATAGTTTCCCCAAAGAGGGTAAAGTCCTGGTAACATGGCCGCAGTGGCTGCCATCCCCCCAACTAATGGAAGAACTCTCCTTTTTCAAAAGGCAAGAAAACTCTGCTTTCCCACTGAGAAGATAACTTGCATTTCCATGTCCAGGAAGTCTAGTTTCCCTGAGGCAAGATGAATTATTTGATGAGAACCTGCCTTAGCAAATGCAGGAGAACACTCCTCTTTCTGGTCCAAGGCCAACACACTGCATGGACCAACACTGTTCAGTAAGTGAGAAAAATTTCTCGGCCAGAAGTCATTTTTGCCTCCTAAGGGAATACCTGTAGGATGTGTGGTCGTGGCACAAGGAACTCCATCCCACTCAAGTGTTGTGGTGAGTGAAGGAGTCGGTGACATCTGAGAGCTGCGCTTTGAGATGCCAGTGAAGCCAGTGTTAGAAGAGGTCGTAGAACTTTCCCAGACAGAAGGGGAATCGGGGCAGAATGTAGTGTACCCGCATGTCGTTGGTTCAAGCCAGAGACCTTAATCTTTCTAAAATCATCATCTTGTCTTAAAGTGTAGTAAAAGGGTGGTGGTTCCCCGCATCACATTCTCGTGGGGAAGTATTACAGTAGTTGACAAGCAAGGAATTCTGGGAGTTTGTTTTGTGCAGATCATTGAAGGGGAAGGGGAGTGGATGGGCCTGGAGTTTGGCAGGTCTGATGACAGAGATGCCTACAGGTGATGACCAGGGCTTGGGCTTTGCTCCTGAAGGACTTTGGGAGTAAGCAAGCCCTCAGAGAGCAGAGAGAATGCCCCGAGAGGAAGAGACTGAAGAAGCAGCATGTCTTAGGAGGGTTGCGATGATCCAGAAATGACAGGCGAGTGTGTGTGTTGTAGAGCTGGGATGGAGGAGAGGCGTGGGGACAAAGCCCATAGGGCAACTCTGTGCAATAAGGAGGTGAGCATAATGACCTCTAGCTTCCTAGGGGGTGGATGGTATGGTCTGTGACCAAGATGACATGGGAAAAGAGTGAGTGTCATCTGGAAATGTTTTAGATGTTCAGATGGGTGCATGGGTTGGGGGCTGGAGGGATGGAATTTGGGGAGGGGGCGGGCATCCTGAGGAGAAGGAGAGGCAGGAAGAGAACTATGTGTGTCTGGAGCTCTGGGAATGTTGTAGGCAGGTGACCGATGTTAGGAGCCCTGAGAAGTTTGGAGAGTGAGGAATCCACTAGTCTGAATAGAATCCCTGGGAGAGAGGGAGAGGGAGAAGAAAGGGTCCAGGAAGGAATCCGCAGGGTTCTGCACCTATGAGTGAGACAGAGCAAGAAAAAGGCCTCTGTGAGGAAAGATTTGAATGATGACTTGACGGATAAGACAGAGGCAGTAGTGAGGGACCAGGGGGTCAGAGGGCACTGCTGACTGCAGGACGAGTGTGTAAGAGTCCTGAAGCAGAGGGGCACCTGTCTCCACCAAGGAGACCAGTGTGGCTGATCAGGGAGAGGGGCCTGGGCCTGTAGAGGAGGCCAGAGAGGCAGGGGCAGATCATGCCAGAAACACCACAGCTTGGGCCCCTGATGAGGCTCACCTTGGGGTTTCATTAGAGGCAGCAGTTCTGTGCACACAGCTTGGGTACCAAAGAAGTTTGTTTTCATGGTCACTTCTGCTTGAATATGAAGGGGTGTGGGATCACCAACTGTTAGGAGAAGAGGAGAATAGATTAAAATGTAGTAGCCATCTGAGAAGATTCCGTCAGTTGACAATAACATTTTCTTTCCATTTATAATCTGCTGAAATCTCAGCAATGTTGGGGTTAGTGAACAGTGTTGTCCCAGTGTGATTTATCTGGTGTGTTGATGTTGTGAAGCTTTGTAATTTGACACCATTGCTGTAAGCTAAGGGAAGGGTGCACGATGGGATATCTGTCTATGACTCTTTGTAATTTGTTGTTTATTGTATTCTATCTTTTTGTAGGAAATATTTATGTTTTATTAATATTATTATTAGTTCTCTTTAAGAATAAGCCATAAATGACTCTTTTTTTTCCCTAGTAACCAGCAGATGGTGCTTTTATTTTCTTTTTTATGCAGCCAAGAATGTTGTTTATTTTAAAATAAGTAAAAAATTCTTGTAAATACGCAACGTCCATACGGAGAGTTGGAAAAATCTGTTGAGGTCCCTGACAGTCTGATCCATGGCAGTGCCAAGAGGCTCTGTCTGGAAAGGCCTGCAACTTCTGGAGTTTTCTGCTCTCCCTGTGCCTCTAGTCTGACCTCCTTCCCTAGGGAGGCTGTTCTAGATCCCATCGGATCTCTGGGTCCCACAGTAGCATTCATGGACCATCCCTATCCCACCCTGGAGGTCCACCAAGGGAAGTCCCCTGTCCTAAGAGTTCCCATGTCCTTACTGTCGAAGGCAACGCCTGCATTGTTGACCAGCACATCCAGGCCTCCGTACTCCTTGCGCAGGAAGTCGCGCAGGACCCGGATACTCTGCAGGTCTTCGATGTCCAGCCGGTGGAAGCGGGGACTCAGGCCCTCGGCCTGGAGCTGCTGCACGGCCGCCCGGCCCCGCGCCTCGTCCCGCGCCGTGAGCACCACATCCCCCGAGAACTGCCGGCACAGGTCCCTTGTGATGGCAAAGCCGATGCCCTTGTTGGCCCCGGTCACTAACGCCACACGTGGAGCTGATGACATGGCTGCCAGGTGAGCAATCGGGGTGCTGTGCGGTGAGCGGATTGTGCTGTGGGCCACGCCAAAGAGTCGTGGTGCAGAGGTGTGGACACAGAGTGGTCTGTGGATCTGTATTTCAGATTGCCGTGCCTTGAGCCCATGAGCCCAAGGCTCCGCCTCAGTCCCTCCATTAAAGGAGGGGCCAGATGTTCCAGAAGGTGTCCTAATAACGCTATACCAAGTCTGCCCCTTGTGGGGCTGCAACCTGAGCCCAACCAGGACTCTACCTCTTGGGATCCCTCCTCTGAGCCCAGGAATGGTTTGATTTGGACTGATGTGCTCCCAGAAAGCTGGTTGGTAATGGGTTAATATGCGGCTAGACAGGAGTACAGATATTGTCTTGGGAATGAGTCCTTCTTCCTCTGCAGAATGGGAATGGTTGGATTCTTCCAAGATGCAATGAAATTGCTGGCACAGGGAAATTCCTACTGAGGACACAGATCCTCTTGTTTTCTTAGGGAGAAATAGAGAATTCGGTCCTGTGCTGAGACTTAGCTGGGGGCAGGGCTCTCCCTCTGTGTGATTCCAGGGGCCCCCAGCGGGAGGGGATGTTTGTCATGATCACTGCATTTAACACCTCTGTCCCCTGTGCACGCGCGTGTGTGTGAGGGACGGCTGGGGAGCCCCGCTCAGAGAGACTGCCTTGTCTGTAGTCGAGCAAACTAAAACCTCGTCAAACGTTCTGTAGGAGAAAAATAATGCTGACATTTTCGTATCATGGGTGAACTACACCGATGAGAATCAAAGAAAAGTCGTTCTGGAAGATACAACGGAGCAGGTTGGGGCGCAGCACGCTTTATAAATATTAAAATAATTGTGGGTCAAGGTATTGATTGGAATAGTTGATTTAATGGCTACCTAATCCCCTGTTTGCCTAAAATGCTTAATTTTGATGTTAAGGTTACAGTTAATAAGTAATATATATCATTAGGTGTTATTTTTAAGGTGTCAGGAAAAAAGATCTTTCTGATACCAGGTAACATTTCCAAACTAGCAGTATAGATGTTATTGTCTTGTCCTAGACATTTAGATTTCTCATGGGTTAGTTTAGAAAAGCCAGATAACAGCTAGAAAATTAGTAGCCCCTGTGAAGGGAAAAACTTCTAAATTATGGACCCTACACTTGCTTGCATGGGCCTTCGGTTTTCATTTCTGTTAGCCTGAAAATCCCCGGTGAAGAGTGAAAAGTAATCATGAGAGGAGACGGGACTGTAGCACATGGATACTTCTGTGAGGGGAGGGACGTGGTGGGCATCCATGGAGCCCACGTGGAGCCAGGCTGGATGTGGGGCAGTAAGAACTTCTGCTCAGGGTCGTGGATGTGTCAGGCCCCACTACAGGGGCTCATGATGGAGGACACTTTGCCCGGCCATTGTTTTCAGCCTGTCCACCTGTATCAGTTCACTTCCTCTTCACAGCAGTGCTATGACGTACCCCCCTTGTACACCTGAGGACACTGACAAAGAGCAACATATAGGATTTTGCTTAAGGTCATCCGGTTAGGTGGCAGAGCCAGGACCTTTTAGTGTCCTGCTGTTTGTGTTGAGAGCTTTCAAGAGGACAGTGGAAAGAATAGTATTGTGGACAGCCATGTCTTCACCAGACTAGCCGCAACAATGACGAATGTTTCACTGTCGTTACATGTTCCCCTTCTGTTGGTATTTTGCTGACCCGCGTTAATGTTACAAACCCGGTGACCCTTTATCCCTACGTGAATAACACATTCACCTTGGGGAGATTTGACAATCATTCTTTCATAACCATTGATACCAATCCACATTCACTTTTCCCCTTGTCTCAGCTTGTCCTATGGATGTACCTTAAGCGCCCACTCCCGTTTCACACCTCGCAGTTGTTTTTCCCCCAGTGAGTTTGATATTTAACGAGACCACAGAGGATGTCTGTCCTTCATGAGCTTGCCCGTGTCATCGTAGAGACTGATCAAGTATGCTGGCCAGTGAAATCCAGCCCCATTCATGGTTACTATATGGCCTGTGGTGACTTTCAAGCTACGACAGCAGATTTGAGTAGGTCCAACAGAGACGATTGGCCTTGGAAAGGCAAAAATACTTACTCTCTGGATCTTTCACTAGTGTTTACCAAGTGCTGATTTAAACTGTCCCTTCTCTTGACATGATGTAGGGTCTGTTAGAGTTTTGGGCTGGTTGGCATGGAGCCGTCTGTGCACATGGACACGTACTTAGATTGTTTATTCATCTATGATGTACACTCATTATGTCATCAGTTGTACTTTTTCTTCTATATCACACAAGAAATCACAGAAGCCTTATAGAATTAATAGCTAATTCAGTATGAGTACTCGATAGGGATAGTGATTTTTTTTTTTTTTGATAAGGATATTGTTGACAGTGTAAGAATCATTTTGGTCAAATCATGGCAGATACCAAAATGGGACACGTGAAGGTAATTGATAGAGGAGTCCCCATTGTTCAACTTTATTTTCCATAACAAACTCTCCATGAGTCCCCTCAGCATCCAAGGGCAAAAGGGCCAAATAGACAGAGGCCTCGCTCCTTCTTCTGGGCTTTGATGCCTTTTGGTCCACCCCTGTCCGTTCTCACCCACCCAGGGCAGCAGACATTCAGGAGGATCTTGTCCCCTCTCCTCTGCTCATTCAGGTTCCTGGCTGATTCTGGACAGGACGGTGACACCAATTTTTGTCACTCCATAAGCGGTATCAGGCCCTCCTTTCTGTGCACGCCTTTCTTTGTGTCTTCCACATACTTGTTAATGAGCCCTGCTAGCTCCTACTCTGTGATGATCTCGATTATAACCTACTGGTGCAGTTCTGGGCTGCACTTTTTAAGGGCTACAAAGCTCATTATGTTAGACACATTCAACTCTGCCGAAAATACAACATAGAGAGTCATGTAGAATGCCATGCACAAGGATGAGGAATACCAAAACTGCTAGTATTTTGTCCATTTGGGAGACAATTTCCAGTTTGCTACGAGTGTTAGTGAAGACTGCCTCTGTAAGTGACGGACATGATACAGTCTTGAACCTTGTCTTACCCACGATGTCTCAGTGGATGTCAGAAGATGATCTAATGGGACTGGGCAGTGTCCAGATGTTCCATAAAGAGAAGAAAGTACATTATATAAGAACATGCTAAGCAGAATGTAAGGAGGTGCTCAGTGTAACACGAGTAGAGAGACACTTTTCCTCATAGGTCCAGCTTGGGACCACATGGAGATCTTGTGGTCACTAGGGCAGTGCTCTATGAATAAGTGTCTATTAATGAATTAACAGCTGAGCAGTTTATTCATGGCATTTGAATGAGAACAGACTGCATTGGGTTAGGCTGACACTCTGCTGTCGCAGGTATAAACAAATCACCTGATGGGGTGAGTTGCATGCTTTTTTCTCTAGGTTTGGAATTTCATATCTCAGGAGGAGTGACAAAATGCCCAGCAATATGGTCATGGAAAGGGGCAGGGGAAAAGTGACATGTTAATGAGATGCTATAAAAAGAAATTAAGTCCACACTGAATGTGGATGAACCTTGATAACAATATCTGAAATAAAGAGACCAGCACAAGAGACCATTCATTATATGATTCTATATATATATGGGATGTCCAGAAAATGAAATGTAGGGAGAGAAAGTAGATTGTTGGTTGCTTGGGGCAGGGGGGAAGGGGGAAGAGAGGGCTGGTAGCTGAAGACACCGGATCTCCCTGGGTTCTTGACAGTGCGCTAATCTTGAAGCAGTGATGGTTCCACAACCCTGCCCATTACTAAAGTCCACTGAGTTAGATACCTGAAATGTGAAGTGTACGGTATGTGAATTGTATCTCAATAAAGCTGTTAAAAGTGTAAAGCATCGACACAGTTCTCACTAACTCTTTTTTGAAAGTATAGTTAGTATTTATAACAATGAACTTATATTGACATGTGTAAATAATTAGTTTACTATTTTTATATTATAATGAATAGTTTAAACTTTATGAAAATGTAATATCTCCAATAAGATTCGAGAAAATTACAAAACTCTCCTTTCTAACTGTAAATATCTGGGAAAGGCTGTCCTCATCACTGAACTCTGAGCTCACTCCCACTAAGGATGGCAGTGCTACAAAAAATCAATGAAAAAGGTAATGCATGGCTCTCTGAGTCTCATTGGTGATGTTTAGAGATAATTAAAAAGGATTATAGAAACAGCCTTATTAATGTAAGGGTCTTCTAAATTGAATACCTTTTAGAAATGGGTCAGTCATTCCAGTTCTTCATTTCATCTAGAACATGGGAAGTATAAAAGTAAAGGAACCTACTTCTGAAATGTTTTAGTAAGCACTTCTGAGAGATTTCTTACTTAACACTACTAGAGTTTATTTTATTTTCAAAAATATTATCTGCCTGTGTAATACTAAAAATAATACATGTTTGTGACTGAAAATTGCAAAACACAGAAGTTTATGAAATAAAACAAGATGGGGTAGAGGGACCCACACTGGGTCACTGGTATCCCAGAAAGGCAGCTGCCTTTACTCACAGGGGCTTGGGACCATTTTCTTAAGTACTTGTAGTGGAGACAGTAGATGGAGAAAGTCTACTAACTTTCTGTAGACTGTTTGTAATGAAGTGATGACTTCTTTTCTATTCTGAATTGTCTATCTCAGGAAGTCTAGAATCAGCTGTTAAAGTATTGACCCGTGTATATGAGGAAAGTCTTAAGGGAGTAAAAGATTTCTGTAGGTAAATTCCTAGATGTGGATGCTGCAACCAGTCCCTCTTCCCCAAGCCTGTCCCACCGAGGGACCACATCCCCAAGGGGGCAGGGTGGCTACCTGGGGCTCCTTCTTAGAACTGGGTGAGACTGTAGACCCTTCTGGACTGACAGCTCAGGACAGGAAACACAGGTGCAGGAAGCAGGAACAACTTATGGAGCTTCCATAGCAAAGACTCTGATCCAGACATTTTGGCTCAGGTGTATTCATGGTTCAAGGGTTATTTCAGAGACTCTGACTTGGAAGGTATGTGACCTATGTGCTAAGAACCGTATGGGCCATCCCGATGACCTTGTGCTAAGGGTGTGTGAGTACATGTAAGTGTGTGAGAAATGTGTGAATGTGAGCATGTCGTGTGACACAGAGAGAGACAGAGAGTGTGCTTGTTCACAGTCCCTTAGGTTTCTCTGAGGGGCCTCAGGGGCAATGTGGTGGGAACACATTGGCCCCAATCAAATTGAGTTTTTTATTGTTTGTCCCTCTAGGCTTACTGGGTAAGAAATCACATGAAGAACAGGATCCTCATCATAAGATATTTGAGGACATTGAGTAGTAGGAAGAACCATTAGTTTGCATGCCACACGACCTCATTCTGTATCAGGCCATGCACATGACCTTGAGATCCGTTCTCCTCATGTCCTTTGGGAACAATATATAAAATGCTTAGCACATCAAATCTAGTAATGTCCATACACCGCACCTTTCTAGAACCACAATACATCAGAGTGTGTGTGAGTGAGATACCTTTATTCCCCACCCCCAGCTTCCTCTAGTGATTTTCCAGGCTATAGGAAGTTGAAAAGTGGTACTGTCTCAAATCAAGGTTGATAATACCTTCTTCAAGGTTTACATGGTATGTCTGGCCTTAACAAGACTGTATTTCCTCCTAGTACTTTTACACTGCTATCTGATGAACAAGAGTGTTCAGATTTCACAGGTATGTTTGATTCCTCAGGATGGTCAGTCCATAATATATTTTGGAAATAAATGCATATTGTAATTTAAAGAGAGTAAAGAATAATAACAGCTCTCAGCATTAAAGAAAATCTTCAAATTCAGGAATAGGAATTTGGGAGAATAAGAGGGAGAAGACATGGAATGTGGGAGGGGATTTAAATGGCTTTGATATTGATTGATGGGTTAATATTGGTGGTGGGTCCCTGGTCACTGTAGATTCTTATATTTTCTGTGGCTTGATTATTTCAGGAACACAGTTTTTATAGAAAGCATTTAAAAAGAAGAAGAAATCCACATCTATTATTCCTCAGTCTCTGTAATGTCACCCTACTCTTTTTTATTCTCCTTCCAAAGCAAAAAACAAAGTGAACATTGGCCTTTTGAATGTGTTCTGCACCCACAGAGATCTGGTGAAGTCATTCAAGATTGTTCTTTGTTTTTTGTTTTTATTCTTCTTAAAATTCAAATTAGTTAGCATATACTGCATTATTAGTTTCAGAGGTCGAATTTAGTGATTCATCAGTTGTATACAACATCCAGCGCTCATTACATCCAGTGCTCTCCTTAATGCCCATCCCCCAAATTTCCCTTCCCCCAACCCACCTCTCCTCTGGCAACCCTCAATTTGTTTCCTAGAGTTCAGCATCTCTTATGGTTTGCCTCCGTCTCTATTTCCATCTTATTTTGTTTTTCCTTCCCTTCTCCTATGTTCATCTGCTTTGTTTCTTAAATTCCAGATATGAATGAAGTCATATAGTATTTGTCTTTCTCTGACTGACTTATTTCACTTAGCATAATACCCTCTGGTTCCATTCATGTCATTGCGAATGATGAGATTTCCTTCTTATTGATGGCTGAGTAATATTCCATTTTATGTATATACACCACATCTTCTTTATCCATTCGTATGTCCATAGACATCTGGCCTTTGTATCCTAGGTTCTGATATATGAGAGAGGAGGGACAGTATTTGCTTTTGGTTATCCTACCTAGGATTTCTCTCAAATAGTCTCCCCAAAGAGGGTAAAGTCCTGGTAACATGGCCGCAGTAGCTGCCATCCCCCCAACTAATGGAAGAACTCTCCTATTTCAAAAGGCAAGAAAACCCTGCTTTCCCACTGAGAAGATAGCTTGCATTTCCGTGTCCATAAAGTCTAGTTTCCCTGAGGCAAGATGAATTGTTTGATGAGAACCTGCCTTAGCAAATGCAGGGGAACACTCACTCCTCTTTCTGGTCCCAGGACAACGCATAGCAAGCACCAGCTGTTCAGTAAGTGAGAAAAAATCTTGGCCAGAAGTCATCTTTGCCTTCTAAGGGGAATACCTGTAGGATGTGTGGTGGTGGCACAAGGAACTCCATCCCACTCTCAAGTGTTGGGATGAGTAAAGGAGCCAGGTGACATTTGCAAAAGCTGCCCTTTGTTTGAGGTGCTAGTGAACTCAGCATTAGAAGTAGTAGAACTGCTAGCTCTTAGAGAGGACGGGGAAAGAGGGCAGAGCTGAGAGTGAGCTGTACCTGCAAGTATGCAATTCCAATCCACAAATCTTAATCTTTCGTGAATGACAAACTTCACTATACAGAGTCAGAAGGCAGGCTGGGAGAAGCTCTCACACCTTACCACTCCTAGTCAATTGCAGACCCAACAAGAAGAGAGGGACTTCATCATACAGTGAGCTGACCTTCACATGGATACAACTGTACTATTCCAGCCAGAATAAAATATGCTTTCTTCACTTCCCTGAGCAACAGCCTAGCCAAGGAAAAGCCACTACGCTTCCAACTTCCAGTTTACTCCAAAGGGCTTTTAGTTTAAAGCAGCCCTCCCCACTTACCCCTTTTCTCCTAAAAAAAATATACCTCTTCTTTGTTCCCTATGGTTTTGCCACAGCCTGTTTTTCCTGGATTGCAATTCTCTTTATTTCAAATAATTAGTAAAGTAATTGGCATCTTTTATAATTTTTTAGTATTTTTACAATTAACATTATTTGGTGATGTGTACAGGAACCCAGGGAAGACCCCCAAGGACTCCTGGGCTGGTGGACAAACAGGTGTGGGATCCGTGGAGGTGTTTGGGTTCACTGCTTTCTAAAGGACCCTGGGGTTTGAAGGTAAGTTTTTCTCCTGGAATTCCAGCTCCATGCTTTGTGTCTGTGTTCTCTAGGCTTTATTTGGGATCTGTTTCAGGTATTTATACCTTTTTTTTTAAATCTCTGAGAGTATTCATTTGGCTTGTGGTCTGATTCCTTCTGAGAATCAGATTGTTTGTAATGTAACTGTTTTGGCCTGTGGTCCTAGTCCCCTTTGGGATTAGACTGTTCCTGTAGGAATGGTGCCAGTTTGAACTGTGTTGGCCTTCGGTCCTATTCTCCTTTGGAATTGGACTGTTTCTGTTGGAATGGTGCCAGCTGGAGTTGCATAGGCCTTTGATCCAGATTCTTCTTGGGATTGGATGCTTCTGGTTGGAACCGTGCCAGTTGGAAATGCACTAGCCTTGGGTCTGAGTTCTGTTTGGTACTGGACTGTTCCTCTTGTCACTGGCTAGTCTCTGGTCTGATTCCTTCTGGATCTAGGTTTTTCTGGGAAACCTCTAAAAATGAGATCCTTGTCCTCAAAATTCTCTCAGGGTGACCCTCCCTTTGGGATTGTGGCTGGTTTTATGTTTAAAATCTATGGTCCGGGGCGCCTCGGTGGCTCAGTCGTTAAAGCGTCTGCCTTTGGCTCAGGGCATGATCCTGGCATTCTGGAATCGAGTCCCACGTCAGGCTCCTCCACTGGGAGCCTGCTTCTTCCTCTCCCATTCCCCCTGCTTGTGTTCCCTCTCTCGCTGGCTGTCTCTCTCTCTGTAAAAAACAAAAACAAAAACAAAAACAACAAACTATGGTCCTTCTGCATATGCATTGTTAACTAAATGAACTGACTTAACCAAAAGTAATTCAGAACTTGTTAACCTTAAAGTAAAACTGCCAGTTATTTTACCAGTAACAGATGGGTATATTTGGGAATAAAGGAGAACTGTAATCCGGGAAAAAAACAAACAAAACCATAGGCAGCAAAACCATAGACAAGTCCAGGGAATGAAGGAGAGGTATGCTTTTTTGAGGAGAAAAGGGGTAAGTTGGGAAGGCTTGATAAACTAAAAGTCCATTGGCATAAATTGGGAGTTGGAAATGCAGTGGCTTTTCATTGGCTGAGTGTTGCCCCAGGGGATAAGGAAAGTGTCTAAATTTCTGGCTAGAACAGTAGAATAGTATCCATGTGCAAGGTCAAGTCTGTCTAAGGTCAAGTTTGGCTCTTCTTGTTGAGTCTGCAATTGAGTAGCAGTGGTAGGGCATGAGAGTGCTCCCTGCGGACACCTCTCAACTCTGTTCAGTGAGGGTTCTTGTTGCTAATTTTCAGAAACTTTAATGACCACCATGGGG
Source organism: Ursus arctos (assembly GCF_023065955.2). Classification (NCBI taxonomy): domain Eukaryota; kingdom Metazoa; phylum Chordata; class Mammalia; order Carnivora; family Ursidae; genus Ursus; species Ursus arctos. Next base: position 116,052 of record NW_026623079.1, on the reverse strand, counting down.
AACTTTTACCATACTCAAACTTGTTTTATTCAAAATTAAGTTACAAAGCCACATCCCCTTAAAAGGAAAGGAAAAAGCTCCATCAACCCCAAATCCAATGCCTATGTTAGCTGGTACCTTGAGGCTTCCAGATGTTTTCAGGATTCTAAGTTTCCCTCTTTGAAAAGTACTATTTCTATATCAACTGAGGCAAACAATTGAAAGAAGTCAAAATGGCTTCTGAGACCTCTTTCTCCCTCCCCACCTTCTGTGTCTACAGATGGCAGGTGGCCATCTTGGCTCACCACGCCTAGGCACCATCTTCCTCTGTCTCTCTGCACCCTATTCCTCCCCTCCACCCTCTCATTCTGATCCTTTTCTGAACTTCCCTTTTTGTCTGAAACTTCTTCTGTTCCCTCCTCTCCTGAATCTCTTCAAACCTGCCCTTTTCAAGTTAGGTCTTCTGAGGATCTAAATAGACCCCACATTTCTTATGTTCCCTAGACTAAGGCTAAATTGCAAGCCATAGTTAGTAAGTTTGCTAAAGGCTAAATTGCAAGCCATAGTTAGTGAGATCTCCATGGGTTTGCTGAAGAATTTAACATAGTTATTCAAACTTACCAACCAGTCTTCTCAGATTTCTATCAGTTGGTGTACATGCTTGTTGGTGAGGGCCAGGCCAAACAGTGGATGAAGCTAGCCCAGTGGGGACATCCTGAACAGGATTTAAAGAACAGATCCTTAACTTTTGGCAAGGTGCTAGCACATTTGCTGAAAATCTCCACTGAGCAATTACAGTGGCTTTTCTTAAGCCTGTTGATTGGAACAAAATTCAGGCCTGTCCACAAAATTGTGATGAATCTGTTCACAATAATTACTCCAAATTGTCTTGAAAGAAAATTCTGGTCTTCCTTTAGAAGTAGTAGAACTTTCGGGGTACCTCAGTGGCTCAGTCAGTTAAGCGTCTGCCTTCGGCTTGGGTCATGATCTCACTGTCCTGGGATCGATTCCCACATTAGGCACCTTGCTCACCAGGGAGCCTGCATCTCCCTCGGTCTCTGCCCCTGCTTGTGCTCTCTCTCTCTGTCTCTCTTTCTCTCTCTCAAATAAATAAATAAAATCTTTTTTTAGAAAAAGGAAGTAGTAGAACTTTCTTAGATAGGACAGGGGGTCCTGTCCGGTCATATTGAGTCCACCTGGGTAGCATTTAACTCTGTGTTTATTCCTGGGCTGATCTCGATCTTTCCTTTTTAGTTAAAAGGACCAGGATGGACCAGGAAACTATGGCCACTCCAGATTTAAGTAACCTGGCAAACCAGCTTGCTGGCACCCCAGATGAGTCACCTAGAGGAAGGACTGCTGAAATTTTTAATGTTCAACTTCAGCAAATGAAGGCCCCTAGACAAAACTGGAAGCCTAGTTTCTGCTGTTATTGCAAGGTACCAGGACACTGGGAAAGAGATTGTTACCCAGTGATGTGCTTCACGCACCTTCAGCCCACTAGCCAACCTTTTCCATGTCCTCCTGATCTCCAATGATGCAGTTCTGAGGAACTATAGGGGCTCTTCCCAATCCTCCCTATTAATCAGCTTGGGCAGAGCACTCCCCAGATTGGGAATAAATATCTCTCTATCTTTATTGACACAGGACCTACACTCTAGGTGCTTAACCCCCCTGCTATAAAGCAGCCCCTGCCTCAGAGTACTAAAACAGTTAAAACAGAGGGGTCTCAACAGGTTCCTGTCTCTGAACCTCTTCCCTTGTGTCTAGCCCTTTTGACAGATACACACCCTTTTCTTCTTAGTTCCCCTGCCCATCTCCATTTATTGGGCTGAGATGTGTTAGGTAGGTATCATACCAGACTTACTCCTCAAAGGAGGAAGAAATTATAGAATTTGACAATAGGAACCAAAATTGCTGACAAGGGGAAATAAGTGACCCTTGGGCATCTTTCCTATGCTGTATCCCTGATGGCAATATAACCAAGTCAGGGTGCTGGTCATTCATTCCTATTAGATCAGCTGCCACTGTCTTTCCATGGGAAAAATCGTCCGCTAATACTGGTAGAATCCACAGTGTACCTCCCATCAAGATTCAAATAGATCCCTCAAAACCTCTGCCCCAAATTACTCAATACCCTATAAATAAAGGAGCCCTTAAAGGCATCAAGCCCATAATAGATTATTACAAGGCTCAGGTCCTCATCATCCCATGCACTAGTCACTGTAACACACCTATTTCACCTGTGAAAGAACCCCGACAGCTGAGGATGGAGGTTTGTGCAGGGCCTCCAAGCAACAAATAACATCATTATCTCTCAGCACCCTGTTGTTCCCAAGCCTGGAATGCTACTGACATCCATTCCCACGGAAAGCACATTTTTTCCTTATAATTATCCTATGCAGTGCTTTTTTTTTTTTTTTTTTTTTAGTATTCCAGTTGATAAGGATAGCCAATAACTTTTTGCCTTCACTTGGGAAGAATGGCAATCCTTCCATTCCAAACCACAATGTCCAGGGTTCACAGGAAGATAGCTTCCACCTGTTAAAACTTTTGGACGTCAGGGACATATGTTCTCCAATGAAAAATGCAGTTTACGCAGACTTGGGTTAGATACTTAAGGCATCAGATTTCGAAATGAGAACTACATTTGGAGCCTGATGAATCCTGTCAAGACTACTAGCTACTGACAGGTTACATTTGACTCCCCACGACAATTTATAGGAAACGCCTCTAAGCAATGCAAATTTTTCATGGTTTCCTGATGGTTCTTTTTAAAGAATGAAAATGGTAAATATCTTGCCTGTGTGCTACTGCCACTCTCTTAGAAGTCACTCTGCTCCTGAAGGACTTTTGGGAGTAAGTGAGCACTCAGAGAGAGTACAGAGAAAGAAAGGACCAAAGAAGCTGGATCACACAGGAAGGATGCAGTGATCCAGAAATGACAGGCAAATGTCTGTTGTAGAGCTGGGATGGTGGAGATGGCAGGGGACTCAATTTGTAGGACAACTCTTAGGACCTGGTCAATGATAATCAGGAGCTGAGCATGGTGAGCTCATTATTCATGGTCGGTGGTTGGTGGGGTCTGTGGTCAGGATGATTTTGGCAAAGTGCAATGGTCAGCTGGAAATGTTTTGGACGTTTAGATGAGGATGAGGGTGGGAATCCGGAGGGGTGAGATTTGGGGAGACACCGGAGGTCATCAGGAAAAGGAGGGGCAGGAAAAAAACTATGTGTATTTAGAGCTCTAACAATGTTCTAGGCAGGTGACCGATTTTAGGGTGGGCCTAAGTTGGAGAGTGAGGGTTCCATTAGTCTGAATAAAATCCCTGGGAGACAGAGAAAGGGAGGAGAAAGGGTCCAGGAAGGAATCCTCAGGGAAATTCCCCTGTGAGTGGCATACAGTCAGTAAAGGCCTCTCCGAGGAGAGATTTGAATGAAGTCTTGAAGGAAACACAGAGGCAGTTGTGAAGGACCAGCAGGTCAGAGGGCACTGCTGACTGCAGGACGAGTGTGTAAGAGTCCTGAGGCAGTGGGGCACCTGTCCAGGTGGAGACACAGCAATCAGGCCGGTGAGGCTGAGCAGGGAGAGGGGCCTGAGTCCGTAGATGGGACAGAGAGGCAGGGGCAGATCATACCAGAAACACCACAGCTTGGGCCCCTGATGAGGCTCACCTTGGGCTTTCATTAGAGGCAGCAGTTCTGTGCACACAGCTCGGGTACCAAAGAAGTTTGTTTTCATGGTCACTTCTGCTGGAATGTGAAGGGGTGTGGGATCAGCAGCTGTTAGGTGAGGGGAGAATAGATTAATGAATAGCAGCCATGGGAGAGGATTCCAGGAGTGACAGTTACATGTTCTTGGACGTGCAACCTGGTGCATTGTCATTAATCTCTGGGCTAGTGAGCTGTAATTTCCCAGTGTGACGTGTGTGGTTTAATGCCGTGTAGCTTGGCAAGTTGGCATCATTCCAGGAAGTTAAGCGGAAAGTGCTGTTGGGATTTCTGTGTCTCTCTGTTTGCAGTTTGCGTTTATCACAAAATAAGTTAAACACTCACTGAAATGCTCTGATCCAAACTGAATTAAACTTGCAAAAATCTCCTTCAGGTCCCTGAGATTAATCCACGGCAATGCCACGGAGCTCTGGGCTTAAAAGCTTGCTACCGCCAGAGGCTTCTTCTCTCCCTGTGCCTGCAGTCTAGCCTCTCTCCCTAGGGAGGCCCTTCTCGACCCCATAGGAGCTCTGACCCTCCAGCAGCATTCAGGGACCACGCCCAACCCCCACGGGAAGTGCCCTGAGAGAGGTCTCCAGCCCTAAGTCTTCCCGGGTCCTTACGCTTGAATACGATGGCCGCGTTGTTGACCAGCACGTCCAGACCCCCGTACTCCTTGCGCAGGAAGTCGCGCAGGACCCGGATGCTCTGCAGGTCGTCGATGTCCAGCTGGTGGAAGCGGGGACTCAGGCCCTCGGCCTGGAGCTGCTGCGCAGCTGCCCGGCCCCGTGCCTCGTCCCGCGCCGTGAGCACCACGTCCCCCGGGAACTGCCGGCACAGCTGCTGCACGATGGCGAAGCCGATGCCCTTGATGGCCCCGGTCACCAGCGCCACTCCGAAGGCTGACGCCATGGCGGTGTGCAGCGCAAGCACTGCCCTGTGTGCTGAGCAGATGGTGCTGTGGGCCCCACGGAGGGCTGGCGGTGCAGAGGCTGACAAGGACAGAGATGCCAGTGCACTTGTGCTCTAGGATCCAGCACTGTGGCTCCCAGTGCCCAAGGCCCCGCCTCAGTCCCTCCATTGTAGGAGGAGCCAAATGTTCCAGTTGTGTCCCTCCATCAGCTGCACCTTGAACCCGGCCGAGACTCTACCCTCTTAAGGTCCCTCTTTTGAGGCAAACAATGGCTCAGGTTGGACTGAAATGCTCGCGAAATGATAGGTGGTTGGTGATGGGATAAGGGGGCTAGGGATTGACGGTAGTTGACCTAAAATAATTTTGGGAAAACCACAAAAGGGAAAAAAGAGTGGAGACATTGTCTCTGGAATGTGTCCTTTCTCTGCGGAATGGGAATGCTTGGGTTCTTCCGAGGTGCAGTGAAATACTGGCGGGGGGAAGTGCTTCTGAGGATACAGGTCCCCTTCCTTTCCTAGGAGAAACTCAAGAAGGAGAAACAGAGAATCAGTCCTGTGCTGAGACTTGGCTGTGGGCTGGGCTCTCCCTCTGTGTGATTCTGAGGATCTCCAGGTGGGAGGGGATGTTTATGAAGCCGCTGGGGGCCAAGGTATTGATTGGATCGTTGGATTTAATGATTACATAATCCCATTGGCCTAAAGTGCCTACTTTATGGGTTAGTTGAAGGTCACAGTTCAGAAGTATTTTATATAATGAGGTGTTGTTTTAAAATAAGGCAAAAAGACCTATGTGACCTCAGAGTATTATTGCAAATTTGCAGTGGAGATCCTGTGTGTTCTTGTTGACATCGATAGTCCTCATTTGTCAGTTTAGAAATGCAAGTAAGAAAAAAAAAAAAGAGAAAAAATTAAATGCAAAATACAGGGAGGAAGTTTTCAGCCTTTTTTGACATGAAAAACTTGCAAAATAAGGACCCTACCCTTGCTTCCAGGGTCTCTCACCTTTCATTTGGGTGAAGCTGAAAACCACTGGTGTAGAGTGAAAAATAATCAGTATAGAAGAGGCACCTTTCCAACATGCATATTCCTGTGAAGGGAGGCATGCGGTGGACGTTCAGTCAGGCCCATCGGGATCCTAGCGTGGATGGGGCGGTAAGAATCTTCTCGTCACACTGTGGTCTTGGGCCTCACTCCCGGGCACTCATCACCACACGCAGACCATCCTCAGTTTTCTCCGTTGTCTCAGAGGGCCCTGTGGATGTGTCTGTGTTCCCTCTGCCATTTCACACTTGGTAATTGTTTTTTTTCCCAGTGCGTTTGATAATCAGAGACCACAGGGGTGTCTTCCCTTCATGGTGTCGTCCATGCTCTACTCGAGGCCTGTACAATGGGCTGCATGCCACGTCCAACCTTGCTCTTGGTTTGTATACTGTCTGTGGTTACTTTCCTGCTACAACAGCAGACCTGGGAGGATCGACAGGAGCGTGTGGCCTGAGAAGCCAAACATATTACTCTCTGCCTCTTGTGTAACGTGTGCTTACCCTTGAGTGAAACTCCGACTGCTCCTGGTCTTATTAGGTGTAGTGCACTTCTCAGCTGGCTCAGCATAGAAAGAGTCTGCACAAATAGGCATGGATAGAGAACATTTATTCATCTCCGGGGTTCATTATTTCACTGATTTCATTTATTCTGTCCCTGTATCACAGAAGAAATTAAAAAAAAAATCTTCCCTGAGTTAGTAGGCTCCTCAAATTGAATACTCAGCAGGGATATTTTATATATGTATTTTTTCTGAGGATAGGGAAATTATTGATAGTAGAAGAGTCCTTTTGGTCAAAGGAGGGGACTATTATAAGGGATCCATGGACGGATCCGTGAATGAAGCTCACCATTTTTCCACTTTCTTCTCCATAACAAACTCCCCATGAGGCCCCTCAGCATCTGAGGGCAAAAGGGCCAAGTAGACAGGGGTCTCTGCTCCTTCATCTGGGCTTTTGGTGGCTCTAGGTCCTGCCATGTCTGTTCTCACCCACCCAGAGCAGCAGGCGTTCAGTAGGATCTTGTCCCCTCTCCTCTGCTCACTCAGGTTCCTGGCATGGATTCTGGACAGGACGGTGACACCGATTTTTGTCACTCCATAGGCGGTGTCAGGCCAGCCCTCTTTCCTGTGCACGCCTTTCTTTGTGTCTTCCACGAACTTGTTCATGAGCCCCACTAGCTCCTCCTCAGTGATGGTCTCGCTTCTAAACTTCTGCTGTAGTTCTGGGCTGCAGTTTTTAAGGGCTCTCAGACTCACCATGCTAGACACGTTCACCACTCTGCCTAAAATACAACACAAAGTGTCATGTAGAAAGACACAGGAATGACGAATAGCAATTTTGCTAAGATGTTGTTGGAGAAAATTTCCACTTGAGACTTCATTAATTTGCTATGAGCGTTAACGAGGACTGTCTGTGTGAGTGACGACTACGATACGGTTTTGAAACTTGTCATACCCACAAAGTCTCTGATGATGCCTGAGAAATACTCTAAGAGGGAGGCACTGAGCAGGTGTTCTGCGGGAAAATGGAAACGCTGTGAAGAACCTGCTAAGGAGCATGTAAGAAGACATTCACTGCTTTCAGGAGTGGATGACCTCTTTCTACCTCAGGCCACCTTTGGGACCACCTGAGGATCTTATGGTCAGTGGGGAGGCGTCTACAATCAGGTCTGTACAGACCAGTAAAGAGCTGAATGGTGTAAGGAGGGCCGTTCCATATGGTTTGGAAGGCTGCCACTCTGTTTGAGGATGGTAAGGACAGATTATTAGCCTGGTCTGACTTGCATGGTGATGAGTCTATGATGGGGTTTTTATGAACTTGGGAGTGTGTTATGGCCTGAGAATACAGTCATGGAGAGAGGCAGTGGAAAACCAGGGGACTGAAAGAGATCTGTGTAGGGGCATGGCCTTATGGAAGTCAGTGGGACAATACAGGGGGCAGATTAAAGCTGGACATATCAGTGCCCCTCAGAAGAACTCTTCCCAGGACTGGAATGGGAGTGGAACCAGCAAGTGGATATCCTGTTGTGCCTGTATGAAGTGGCCATCTGGTCCGTGAGAGGAGTGGAAATGGGAGAGCTGGAGCAATGCATGCAGAGCTGGGGTAATTGTTGACATGGACTCGTGCACCCTGTGAGGCAAAAAATGCTAATGACTCTTGTGTTTCTCAGCAAAAGAGACAAAGCCTGGAGATGGTTATGGGAGAGATGGCCCAAGGGGAAGGTCCTGCACAGAGCTGGCAAGTTGGGTGGAAGGTAGTAGCTTGAGAGGCTCCAAATGGGTCCGGACGAGTCAAGGCACTATTATGGACCAAGCTTTGGTTAAACCCAGAAGATGCCAGTGTTCAAGCAGTATAGCGGGATGAGAACAGAAGATGCTGCAACATTTTGGACTAAGGTGTTACATTTCTGCAGGCCAAGCAACACGTTCTCTTCTGCAGACAAGTGTTTCCACAGAGAACTGGAACAGGCCTCTGGATCCCCGGTTGTCTCAAACACGAGATAAAGGTACGTGGGGCTTAGACACATTCACTGCACGTATTCACACTCAGCATGAGTGGGGTGGGTGCCAAGGGACCATCCCACTGGACAGATTCCTCTGCTTCACTGGGGATTCTGGGGAGAGGGTGTGGGGGAAGATGCTAACTTGACCTTACAGTTCTTCCCTACATTATCTCAACTTCCTTTTCTTCCCACTCTTACCGTGGTCCCAGGACCAGGGCTGCAATTGTGGAAATGGGAAGCAGGGATAATTTTGAAAGAAGAAACTGTATAACTATAGCTTTAAGTCTTTATGTGGGAATTCCTAAGGGAATAATGGAGCGAATTGTCTCTTCCCCCACCTGGGAAACCTGGATGACAGTGAACATAGCTGTGGTTAAAAGAATCCACTCATTCTAGATTTATGCAGCCTTTTCCTATAGTAATGGGAGTGGACTGGAGGGAAGGCACTCCTTCGACTAGTATCATTGCAGGTAATCAAGACCAGCTCAGAGGCTGAACTTGATGTCCCTTTGAAAGGTGAATGGGGATGTCAGGTGGAAGAGGGAGGTGGGAGGAGGAGGAATGAGGATAATGCATGAACAGGGGGTTATGCAACAAGAGACATCCAATATTACAGCCTGGGGTGGGGGGCAGTACAGGTGCCCCATCCATGTGGAAATGTACCACTGGTGTGTGGCTGTCAGCAACTCTGGCCACATGTGAGTGTGCCGGCCTCCTGGTGACCATGAGGAGGGGTCTTCCCCCAGGCTGGACAGGTCTGGGAAGACATCCTGAGGAGCGTGAGTGGCAGGAAGAAAGGATGTGTGTCTGGAGGTCTGGGAATGTTCTAGGCAGGTGACCTAGTGTGAGTAAAATCCGTGGGAGAGAGAGTGAGGGAACAGAAAGGGTCCAGGAAGGAATGATCAGGGTTCTGCACCTGTGAGTAGCATGGAGTGAGTAAAAGGCCTCTGTGAGGAGAGATTTGAATGATGACTTGACGGGTCAGGCAGAGGCAGTAGTGAAGGACCAGGGAGAGAAAGGGCGCTGCTGACTGTAGGACGAGTGTAAGTGTCCTGAGGCAGAGGGACACCTGTCCAGGTGGAGACACAGCAATCAGGCCGGTGTGGCTGAGCAGGGAGAGGGGCCAGGGGTCTGTAGATGAGGCCAGAAAGGCAGGGGCAGATCATGCCAGAAACACCACAGCTTGGGCCCCTGATGAGGCTCACCTTGGGCTTTCATTAGAGGCAGCAGTTCTGTGCACACAGCTCGGGTACCAAAGAAGTTTGTTTTCATGGTCACTTCTGCTGGAAGGTGAAGGGGTGTGGGATCAGCAGCTGTTAGAGGAGGAGAATAGATTTTTTTAAAATTGTATTTTAGTTACACTCAATTAATTTACGTGTAGTGTGTTATTAATTTCAAAGTGGAGTTCGTGATTCATCATCAGTCGCATATAACACCCAGTCGTCATCACATCAAGTGCCCTCCTTAATGCCCCTCACCCAGTTACCCCATCCCCCCGCACACCTCCTCTCCAGCAACCCTCAGTTTGTTATCTATAATTAAGAGTCTCTTATGGCTTCTCTCCCTCTCTGATTTCGTCTTATTTTATTTTGAGAAGGAGGATAGATTAATAAGCAGTATCCATCAGGGAAGATTCCATGTAGTGACAACAACATAGTTTTGCATGTACCATCTGGTGAATTCTTGGGAATGTCTGTGTTAGTGAACGGTATTGTCCCAGTGTGATCTATCTGGTGCATTGCCGCTGCGTGGCTTTGTTGGTTGACGCCATCGGGTGAGGGCAAGGGAAGGGAGCACAATGGGATCTCTGGGTATCTGTGTTTGTAATTTGTTGTTTATTACAAAATAAGTTAAACATTCACCAAATGGCTCACATCCAATCAGAGAGAAACTTGCAAAATCTGGTGAGTTACCCGATGATCTGATCCATGGCAATGCCAAGAGGCTCTGGCTGGAAAGGCGTGCAAGTCCCGGAGGCTTCTGCTCTCCTTGTGCCTCCAGTCTGACCTCCTTCCCTAGGAAGGCCCTTCTAGATCCCATAGGAGCTTGGGTCCCACAGTAGCGGTTTAGGCATCATCCCCAACCCACCCTGGGTGGGTCCCCTAAGGGAGGGGACCTACCCTAAGTGTTCCCATGTTCTTGCTCTTGAAGGCGATGCCTGCGTTGTTGACCAGCACGTCCAGGCCCCCGTACTCCTTGCTCAGAAGCGGATATGGCGCAGCTGCTGTGCGTTGATGTCCAGCAGGTGGAAGTGGCAACACAGCCTGCACCTCGTCCCTCACCGTGAGCAGCACGTCCCCCGAGAACTGCTGGCACAGGTGGAGCACGAAGCTGAGGCCCTTGTTGGCCCCAGTCACCAGCAGCAGGGGAGTGGTTGATGACAGCGCTGCGTGCAGGTCAAGCAAGGCCCTGTGTGGTGAGTGGATTGTGTTGAAGGCCATACCGAGGGCTCGTGGTGTAGACAGTCAGAGATACCAATGGAAGTGTGTTGTAGATTCCATTCCTGTGCCTCCTTCAGCGCAAGGCCCTTCCTCAGTCTCGCCATCAAAGGAGAGACCAAATGTTCCAGAAGGTTCCCTAGTGAGCCTATACCAGATCCATCCCTTCCAGGGTTGCACCCTGAGCCCAATGAGGACTCCTTCCTCTTAGGATCTCAACTCTGAGCCAAGCAGTGGTTCGGGGAATACTGATGTGCTCCCCGCAACAAAGGTGGTGGGTGACGGGTTAATAGCACTAGAGATTGATAGCATTCAAGTGAACTATTTTGGGAGACCTCAGAGGGAGAACAAAAGAGCAGAGTAATTGTCTTGGGAATGTGTCCTTCCTCCGCAAAATGGGAATGGTTGCTTTCCTCTAAAATACAATGAAGTTGTCTGTCCAGGGAAACTGCTTCTCAGGATACAGATCCCCTTGCTTTCTTAAGGGAAAATCAAGAGGGAGAAATCAGTCCTGTGCTGAGACTTGGCTGTGGGCAGGGCTCCTTCCTCTGTGTGATTCCAGGGGGCCCCAGTGCGAAGGGATGTTTTTGAAAATTACTGTGAGACAGGCCAGTGATTGGAATGTTTTATTCCATGGGTACACGTGCATATGATTGTTACAATGCCTGCTTGTAGTCCAACCTCACACTTAATAAGCAGTATAGACGGTTTGGATTATTTTTTAAGTATCAAGGAAAAGAGGTCGTTGTGATACCAGGTTTCCAAACTAGCAGTAGAGATTCTATCGTCTTGACCTAGACATTGATTTTCCTCATGGGTCAGTTTAGAAATACAAGCTAACAGGAAGGAAATCAACAGCCTTGCAGAAGGGAAAACCTTAAAGGAAACCGGGTACTTATTTTTTATTTTATTTTATTTTATTTATTTTATTTTATTATTTATTTATTTTAAGTTTTTTTTTTCAATCTCAAAAACATTTTATTAAATGAAAAAAGCAAGTTTCAGAAAGTTATATTAATGTGCAGGAAAGAGTTAAAATGCAAAATGAAACTGCTATCGTTAGAAAGAACTGCTTGTATGGTTGGCCTATGGCTAGTGTCTAGGAACTTGAATTTCAGGAGCAGTCCCACTATTCTTTGATAAGAATGGTGCATTGAGCCTAAACTGTACAACCAATGCAGTTTATGCTGAACACCTGCTTGCTTTCTGGGAGTGTGGAATTTGGGGATATGCCAGCTAGAGGGTGCCTTTGTGACCAGCTCCGTATAAACACCCTGAGTACTGAGTCTTAATGGGCTATAGCAGACAACATTTCAGAAGTGTCCCAATTCATTGTGGAGGAATTAAGCACATCCCGTGTGATTGCACTGGAAGAGATCTTTTGGGCGCTTGTGCCTGATGTCCTGATTTCAGTTCATGTGACTATTTTCTTTGCTAATTTTGCTGTTTAGTATTCTGCTATAATAAATCATAGTGATGAATACAGTTCTATGCTGAATCCTATGAGTGCTCCTAGTGAATAACTGAACTTTGGGGTGGTCTTGGGGACTACTGAATTAGTTCCCTAAACCATTTATATTTAAAAAAAAAAAAGGAAAAAGAAGCACAAGACTAGAAATTTCAGTGGGTATATAATTTTATGTATACATATTTCTTGAAATCTCGAAAGTACACACCAAACTTAGTATAGTGGTTAACTGTGAGGAGACAGGGAAGGAAGAGAAGAGGGGCCTGGGTTTGGTAGAAATTAGTCAAAAGGGCATTTTGGCTCCATCCGTCATGCTGTACTTTATTTCCTTTTTCTAAGAAAAATATACTCATGTAATATCTAGGTGGGAAAATATTTTTAAGTTAATTTAAAAATAATTTCAGCCTCCATGTAGAGTCACAAAATTTTAGAGCCGGTGGGGAATTTAGAGTTCACCTGGTCCTGCCCGTACCTTTAAAAAGGTAGAACCTCAGGCTTCTGCCCTGAGAGTCAAGTATGGCCTTGAGTCACATGGCTTGTAGTTGGGACCACAACTCCCAGTCCAGGATGCTCCCCTAATCTGCAACTGCTTGGTAAGTACTGTAGTCAGAAGAACCAGTTTTCTTCTTCTTCTTCTTTTTCTGTTTTTTGTTATTGCAAAGGTCCAGAAGGTCTCAATTGTTACAACGTGGTTGCATAGCAGCTTCTATCAAAGTTCAGCAAATCATCAATGTCATACTTCCACGTGTAATAAGAGCTGTACTGGAAGAAGATAAGAATTGGACCACAGTTCTCTGGGAAATGTAGTTTGTAAGCGATAACATCCCTAAATCATACCACTCTGCTTTGCTTTTATTTTTTTCTTCTTTGGTAAAATAGGGGGTTAACATATTAAGCAATGGGGCTTCTCAGAAACATGATCAGTAGCTTGCAAAAAAGATTTACATCCTATTTCTGCTTTTGAAGTACTTCACAAATAAGGACTTTATTTATTTATTTATTTATTTTTTAATAATAATATTTTTTATTATATTATGTTAGTCTCCACACAGTACATCCCTAGTTTTTGATGTAAAGTTCCATGATTCATTACTTGCATATAACACCCAGTGCACCATGCAATACGTGCCCTCCTTAATACCCATCACCAGTCTATCCCATTCCACCCCCACCCAAAGCCCTCAGTTTGTTTCCCAGAGTCCATAGTCTCTCATGGTTCATTCCCCCTTCTGTTTACCCCCCTTTCTTCTTCTCTTTCTTCTCCTACCGATCTTCCTACTTCTTATGTTGCATAAATGAGTGAAACCATATGACAATTGTCTTTCTCTGCTTGACTTATTTCGCTTAGTATTATCTCCTCCACTACTGTCCATGTTGCAGCAAATGTTGAGAAATCATTCTTTTTGATGGCTGAGTAATATTCCATTGTATATATGGACCACATCTTCTTAATCCAGTCATCTGTTGAAGGGCATCTCAGCTCCTTCCACAGTTTGGCTATTGTGGACAATGCTGCTATGAACATTGGGGTGCATATGGCCCTTCTCTTCACTACGTCTGTATCTTTGGGGTAAATACCCAGTAGTGCAATTGGTGGATCAGAGGGTAGCTCAATTTTTAACTTTTTAAGGGACCTGCACACTGTTTTCCAGAGTGGCTGTACCAACTTGCATTCCCACCAACAATGTAAGAGGGATCCCCTTTCTCCACATCCTCTTCATTTTTTAAAAGATTTTATTTTTAAGTAATCTCTGCACCCAACTTGTGCTCGCTCAAACTTACAACTTTAAGATGAAGAGTGCCGAGCTAAACCATTTGAGCCAGCCAGGGGCCCCAAAGGAAACCTCACTTTCAAAATAAAAGACTTAAGCTTGCTTGCATGGGCCTTCAGTTTTCTTTTCTGTTAGCCTGAAAATCCCCGGTGAAGAGTGAAAAGTAATCATGAGAGGAGACAGGTCTGTAGCACATGGATACTTCTGTGAGGGGAGGGACGTGGTGGGTATTCACTGAACCCACGGGGAGCCAGGCTGGATGTGGGGCAGTAGGAACTTCCGCTCAGGGTCATGGATGTGTCAGGCCCCACTACAGAGGCTCATGATGGAGGACACTTTGCCCAGCCATTGTTTTCAGCCTGTCCACCTGTATCAGTTCACTTCCTCTTCACAGCAGTGCTATGACGTACGCCCCCTTGTACACCTGAGGACACTGACAAAGAGCAACATGCAGGATTTTGCTTAAGGTCACCCGGTTAGGTGGCAGAGCCAGGACCTTTTAGTGTCCTGCTGTTTGTGTTGAGAGCTTTCAAGAGGACAGTGGAAAGAATAGTATTGTGGACAGCCATGTATTCACCAGACTAGCTGCAACAATGACGAATATTTCACTATTGTTATGTGTTCCCCTTCTGCTGATATTTTGCTGACCTGCATTAATGTCACCAACTTGGTGACCCTTTATCCCTACGTGAATAACACATTCACCTTGGGGAGATTTGACAATCATTCTTTCATTTCCATTGATACCCATCCACATTCACTTTTCCCCTTGTCTCAGCTTGTCCTATGGATGTACCTTAAGCGCCCACTCCCATTTCACACCTCGCAGTTGTTTTTCCCCCAGTGAGTTTGATATTTAACGAGACCACAGAGGATGTCTGTCCTTCATGAGCTTGCCCGTTCATCGTAGAGGCTGATCAAGTATGCTGGCCAGTGAAATCCAGCCCCATTCATGGTTACTATATGGCCTGTGGTGACTTTCAAGCTACGACAGCAGATTTGAGTAGGTCCAACAGAGGCCACTGGTCTTGCAAAGGCAAAAATACTTACTCTCTGGATCTTTCACTAGTGTTTACCAAGTCCTGATTTAAACTGTCCCTTCTCTTGACATGATGTAGGGTCTGTTAGAGTTTTGGGCTGGTTGGCATGGAGCCGTCTGTGCACATGGACACATACTTAGATTGTTTATTCATCTATGATTTCCATTCATTATGTCATCAATTGTACTTTTTCTTCTCCTGTATCAGAGTTGAAATTAGAAGTCACTTCAAAGAATTTGTCACCAATTCAATGTGATTACTCCATAGGGATAGTGATTCTTTTTCTTTTCTTTTTTTTCTTTTTTCTTTTTCTTTCTTTCTTTCTTTCTTTCTTTCTTTCTTTCTTTCTTTCTTTCTTTCTTTCTTTCTTTCTCCTTCCTTCCTTCCTTCCTTCCTTCCTTCCTTCCTTCCTTCCTTCCTTCCTTCCTTCCTTATTGTTATGAATATTGTTGACAATGTAAGAGTTGTTTTGGTCAGATGATGATGGGATCAGAGTGGGACCCATGAAGGGAACTGATAGAGGAGTCCCCATTGTTCAACTTTCTTCTCCATAAGAAAGTCTCCATGAGGCCTCTCAGCATCCGAGGGCAAAAGAGCCAAGTAGACAGGGGTCTCTGCTCCTTCTTCTGGGCTTTTGATGGCTGTTGGTCCACCCATGTCTGTTCTCACCCACCCAGGGCAGCAGGCATTCAGGAGGATCTTGTCCCCTCTCCTCTGCTCACTCAGGTTCCTGGCATGGATTCTGGACAGGACCGTGACACCCATCTTGGACACTGCCTATGGGAGTAGTTGTATATCAGGCCAGCCCTCCTTCTGCTGTACTCCTTTCTTTGTGTCTTCCACAAACTTGTTCATGAACCCCACCAGCTCCTCCTCTGTGATGGTCTCATTCATAAATTTCTTTCTTTTTTTTTTTTTGTGTTCCAATAAAAATTTATTTGTGGATGCTAAAATTGAGTTTCTTTCTTTCTTTTTTTTCTGATGTAAATTTCGATGATTCATTAGTCGTGTATAACACTCAGTGCACCATGCAATACGTGCTGTCCTTACTACCCATCACCAGCCTATCCCATTCCCCCACCCCCCTCCCCTCTGAAGCCCTCAGTTTGTTTCTCAGAGTCCATAGTCTCTCATGCTTCATTCCCCCTTCTGATTACCCCCCCTTTCTTTATCCTTTTTTCTGCTGCAGTTCTGGGCTGCATGATTTAAGGGCTTTGAAGCTCATTATGCTAGACACATTCACCACTCTGCCTAAAATACAACAGAGAGAGTCATGTAGCATGGCATGCGCGAGGATGATAAATACTGAAACTGCTACTATTTGTCCATTTTGGACAAATTCCCAGTTGGCTGAGTGTTAGTGAAGACTGCCTCTGTAAGTGACGGACATGATACAATCTTGAACCTTGTCTTATCCACAATGTCTCAGAGGATGTCAGAGAGATGATCTTAATGGGTCTGGGCAGTGTCCAGATGTTCCATAAAGAAAAGAACATGCCTTATACAGGAACATGCTAAGCAGAGTGATAGGAGGCACTCCCTGACGTCATGAGTAGAGAGCCACTTTTCCTTATAGGTCCTCCTTGGGACCACCTGGAGATTTTTGGTCACTTGTGTAGTCCATTATTAACAAGTGTTTATCAGTCAAGAGACAACCGATCAGTTTATTGATGCATTTGAACGTTATCAGACTGCATTGGGGTAGGGAGGCTGTCACTCTGGTGGGGCCAGGTAAAAACAAATCATCTCAGCGGGCTGAGTTGCATGACTTTTTCTCCAGGTTTGGAATTACATATCTCGGGAGCAGTGACAAAATGCCTAGCAATATGGTCACGGAAAGGGGCAGTGGAAAAGTGATGTTTTAAAGAGATGTTATAAAAAGAAATGAAGTCCATGCTGAACATGAATGAACCTTGATAATATTATCTGAAATAAAGAGGGCAGTGACAAAAGACAATTCATTATATGATCCTCTCTGTGTGTATATATGTATATATATACACAGACACATATATACATACATGTATACGTATATGTGTGTGTATATCATCTATCTATCTATCTATCTATCTATCTATCTATCTATCTATCTATCTAATTTCAGAAAAGGAAATGTAGGGAGAGAGAGTAGACTGGTGGTTGCCTGGTGTAGGGGGAATGGGGTAAGAAAGAGCTGGTAGTTAAGGTCACAGGATCTCCCTGGGCTGATGACAGTGTGCTAATCTTGAAGCAGTGATGGTTCCACAACTCCGTCCATTACTAAAATCCACTGAGTTGGATATCTGAGATGGATGAAGTGTACAATATGTGTATTGTATTTGAATAAAGCTGTTAAAAGTATGAAGCAATGACACATTTCTCACTAAGTCTTTTTTGTTTTTAAAAATTTTTTTTATTATTTATTTATTTTACAGTGTATTTGAAATTTGCAGTTTATTTTTTTTATTATAATAACATTTTTTTATTATATTATGTTAGTCACCATACAGTACATCCCTGGTTTGACTCACTAAGTCTTTTTTGAAAATATCATTAGTAATTGTAACAATGAACTTGTATTGACATGTATAAGTAAATAGTCTACTATTTTTATATTTTTTTAATTATTTAAAGATTTATTTCTTTTTTTAGGGAGAGAGTGAGTGAGAGAGAGCGTTGGCATAGCCGGTGGGGGGGGGGCAGAGGAAGATGGAGAGAGAGAATCCCAAGAAGAGTCCCTGCAGAGTGCAGAGCCTGACCCAGGGCTCGATTCCACAACCCTGAGATCATGACCTGAGCTGATGATACTAAGAGTTGGCTGCTTAACCCACTGAGCCACCCAGGTATACCTGTTTTTATGTTTAAATGAGTATTTTTAGCATTATAGAAAGGTCATGAGTTGGAACGCCGGGCTTGCTCAGTCAGTTAAGCGTCTGCCTTCAGCTCAGGTCATGATCCCAGGGTCCTGGGATCAAGCCCCACGTTGGGCTCCTTGCTCAGTGGGAAGCCTTCTCCCTCTGCCTGCTGCTCCCGCTGCTTGTGCTCTCTCTCTGACAAATAAATAAATAAAATTAAAAAAATAGAGAAAGGTCATGAGATCATATGAACAGAGATTGAAGAAAATCAGAGAACTCTCCTTTTTAATGTAAATATCCAGGAAAGAGAGTCATTGTCACTGAACTCTAAGCTCCCTCCCACTAAGGAATGGCAGTACCAGAAAAGTTAAATGGAAAAGATAATGTATGGCACTCTGACTCTCATGAAGTGGTGTTTAGAGAGAATTAAAATGAAGTATAGAAACTGTCTTAACGTAACAGTCTTCTAAGATGAACATCTTTTAGAAAGGGGTCCCTTACTCCAGGCCTTTGTTTCATCTACAACATGTTAAGTGTGAGGTTAATGGAACCTATTTCTCAAATGTTTGAATGAGTACTGCTGTAAACTATGGAACACCTATGGATGAGATTGAAGAAGACAGAAAGAAAAGGAAAAATATTTCATGTTCATGGATTGGAATAACATAGATTGTTAAAATGTCTGTACTATTCAAGCACTCTACAAATTCAATGCAATCGCTATGAAAATAACATCAGCTTTTTCAGAGGGCTAGAACAAACATTCTAAAATTTATGTGGAACCAGAGAAGACCCCAAATAGTCAAAGGAGTATTGAAAAAGCAAAGCAAAGTGGGAGGCATCACAATTCTGGACTTCAAGCTATATTACAAAGCTGTAGTCATCAACAGTATGTACCATCACAAAACCAGACTTATAGGTCATTGGAACAGAATAGAGAACCCAGAAATGGACTCACAACTGTATGGTCAACTGATCTTTAACAAACCAGGAAAGAATATCCAGTGGAAATAAGGGAGTCTCTTCAACAAATGGTGTTGAGAAAACTGGACAGCCACATGCGGAAGAATGACACTGGAACATTTTCTTACACCATACACAAAAATAAATTCAAAATGGATGAAGGACCTAAACATAAGACAGGAAACTATCCAAACCCTAGAGGAGAAAGCAGGGAGCAACCTCTCTGACCTCGGCCGCAGCAAATTCTTACTAGACACATCTCCAAAAGCAAGGGAAGCAAAAGCACAAATGAACTATTGGGATCTCATCAAGGCAAAAAGTTTCTGCAGAGAGCTGGAAAGAATCAACAAAATGAAAAGGTGACCAAGGAAATGGGAGAAGATATTTGCAAGTGGCATATCTGGTAAAGGGTTAGTATCTAAAATTGATAAAGAACTTATCAAACTCAACACCCCAAAAATAAATATGCCCATAAGAAATGGGCAGAAGATATGAATAGATGCTTTTCCAAAGCAGACATCTAGATGGTTAACACACACATAAAAAGATGCTCAACATTACTCATCATCAGGGAAATACAACTCAAAACTGCAATGAGACACCACCTCATACCTGTCAGAATGGCTGAAATTATCCACTGAGGAAAGAACAAATGTTGGCATGGATGGGGAGAGTGGAGAACACTTTTGCACTGTTGGTGGGAATGCAACTGGTGCAGATGCCCTGGAAAACAGTCTGGAGGTATCTCAAAAAGTTAAAAAAAGAACTACCCTATGATTCAGCAATTGTAGTACTAGGTATTTATCCAAAAGATACAAAAATGCTGATTCCTAGGGGCACACGCACCCCAATGTTTATAGCAGCACTATCAACAATAGCCAAATTATGGAAACAGCCCAAGTGTCCATCAGTTGATGAATGGATAAAGAAGGTGTGGTATATGTATAGAATGGAATATTACTCAGCCATCAGAAAGAATGAAATCTTGCCATCTGTAACAACATGGATGGAAGTAGAGCGTATTATGCTAAGCCAAATAAGTCAGTCAGAGAAAGACAAGTGTCATATGATTTCACTCATATGTGGAATTTATGAAAAAAAAAAAAAACCCAGATGAACATAGGGGAAGAGACGGAAAAATAAAATAAGATAAAAACAGAGTGGGAGGCTAAGCATAAGAGATTCTTAAATATAGAGAACTGAGGGTTGCTGGAGGGGAGGTGGGTCGGAAGATGGACTAAATGGGTGAAGGGCATTAAAGAGGGCACTTGTTGGGATGAGCACTGAAGTTGTATGTAAGTGATGAATCACTAAATTCTATTCCTCAAACCAATACTACAGTATATATTCACTAACTTGAATTTAAATTAAAAAGTGTTTTAGTGAGTACTTCTCAAATATATATTACCTACCATTAGTTAGATTTATTTTTCAAAAATATTGTCTGCCTGTCTCACAATAGGAAAAATACATATTCATGATTCAAAAGTACAAAACACAGATGTGTGTGAAGTAAAACAAGATGGGACAGAGGGACCCACACTGGGTCACTGGTATCCCAGAAAGGCAGCTGCCTTTACTCACAGGGGCTTGGGACCATGTTCTTAAGTACGTGTAGTGGAGACAGTAGATGGAGAAAGTCTACTAACTTTCTGTAGACTGTTTGTAATGAAGTGATGACTTCTTTTCTATTCTGAATTGTCTATCTCAGGAAGTCTAGAATCAGCTGTGAAAGTATTGACCCGTGTATATGAGGGAAGTCTGATGGGTTTTTTTAGGTGAATTCCTAGATGTGGATGCTGCAACCAGTCCTTCTTCCCCAAGCCTGTCCCACCCAGGGACCACATCCCCAAGAGGGCAGGGTGGCCACCTGGGGCTCCTTCTTAGAACTGGGTGAGACTGTAGACCCTTCTGGACTGACAGCTCAGGACAGGAAACACAGGTGCAGGAAGCAGGAACAACTTGTGGAGCTTCCATAGCAAAGACTCTGATCCAGACATTTTGGCTCAGGTGTATTCATGGTTCAAGGGTTATTTCAGAGACTCTGACTTGGAAGGTATGTGACCTATGTGCTAAGAACCGTATGGGCCATCCCGATGACCTTGTGCTAAGGGTGTGTGAGGGCATGTGAGTGTGTAAGAGAGACAGAGACTGTATGTGAGTGTGAGTGACTCTGAGTGTGTGACACTGTGTGTGAGGTAGGGTGTAAAACCGTTGCCCTTTCATAGTCACTGTGGAAAGCACATCCCCCAAGTTAAAAAGGACCCTTGCACTGGTGGGGCTGGGGTGTGTGTCGGGCTTACAGTTTATCCAGACCATTACTTTGTATGTGGCCAGGGATGTATTTTTTAGGAAATCTCTCAGTCTCCAAATCTCACTGTTCTAAAGCACAGCAACAGTGATCTGGATATTTTAGACATCATCTCCTCAGGGGTCACAACTTCAAGTGCATTACTTGATTCTCAAGGCCATTCACAGGCAGTAAGTCCACAGCTGCTTCTCAAGACCTTTGATGATTCAACATTAATCACCTTCCCTGGAAGGTTCATCTTTTCTAATATCAAGGGTAGCAGTTGTTAAGTGTCTGGATGACAAGGGATTTTCACAAAACACTTCAGGGTTTTAAAAAGTACTTCTTGTGGTTTTCCCTGAGGTGCCTGAGGACCCTGCAATGAGGAAGACATTGGCCCCAGTCAAGCTGTGTCCTTTTATTTTCTGTTTCTCTTGCCTGATTGGATAAGATTTCATTCGAGTGAAAGATACTTGAGGATCTTGAGTAGTGGGAAGAATCATTAATTTGGATGCCACATGACCTCAGTCGACAACCTTGAGATGCATTGTTCCTCCACATTCTGAATGGGGACAAAATATTAAATGCCTAGCACATGACATCTAGAAATGTCCAGCCACCTATCCTTTCTAGAACCACAATATGGCAGTGTGTGTGTGTGTGTGTGTGTGAGAGAGAGAGAGAGAGAGAGAGAGAGATACCTTTAGTACTGTAATTTTCCCATCCAAGCCGTCTAGTGGTTTTTCTGAGTACAGGATGTAGCAAAGCAGGACCTTCTCAAATGAAGATGGAGAACATTTTCTTTAAGCTTCCTTCGTAAGTGTAGCCTTAACAAGTCTGTATTTCCTCCTAGTACTTTAGCTCATATCTGATGAACAAGAGTATTCAGATTTCAAATGTTTGCTCGATTCCTTAGACATGAGTATACCTAAATATCTTTTTCAAATAAGAGCATGGTATAATTTAAAGAGAAAAGGGAGGGGCGCCTGGGTGGTGCAGTCCTTAAGCATCTGCCTTCAGCTCAGGGCGTGATCCCGGCGTTATGGGATCAAGCCCCACATCAGGCTCTTCCACTATGAGCCTGCTTCTTCCTCTCCCACTCCCCCTGCTTGTGTTCCCTCTCTTGCTGGCTGTCTCTATCTCTGTCGAATAAATAAATAAAATCTTTAAAAAAAAAAGAAAAAAATCTTTTTTGAAGAAAGGATTTAAAAAGTAGAAGAATCAACATCTGCTATCCCTCCTTGTCCTTAGGCTCCAATTGTCTTTTGTTTTGTCCTTCCATGCCAATAAACAGAGCAAACTTGGGCCTCTGGAATGTGTTCTGCACCCACAGAGAGCTGGTGAAGTCATTCAGATTGCTTTTTGTGTCTTAGGTTGTGAAGTATGGGAGAGGAGTGACAGTATTGGCTTTGGATTATCCTAGGTAGGATTTCTCCCAGATAGTTTCCCCAAATAGGGTAAAGTCCGGTAACATGGCTGCAATGGATGGAAGAACACTCCTATTTCAAAAGGAGCCGCAACTAATGGAAGAACTCTCCTATTTCAAAAGGCAAGAAAACTCTGCTTTCTCACTGAGAAGATGGCCTGCATTTCCATGTTCAGGAAGTCTAGTTTCCCTGAGGCAAGATGAATTGTTTGATGAGAACCTGCCTTAGCAAATGCAGGAGACCACTCACTCCTCTTTCTGGTCCAAGGCCAACACACAGCATGGACCAACACTGTTCAGTCAGTGAGGAAAATTTCTCGGCCAGAAGTCATTTTTGCCTCCTAAGGGAATACCTGTAGGATGTGTGGTGGTGGCACAAGGAACTCCATCCCACTCAAGTGTTGTGGTGAGTGAAGGAGTCGGTGACATCTGAGAGCTGTCCTTTGGATGCCAGTGAAGCCAGTATTCGAAGAAGTTGTAGAACTTTCCAGGACAGAAGAGGAATAGGGGGCAGAACAGAGAATCAAGTGTACCTGCATGTTGTTGGTTCAAGCCAGAGATCTTAATCTTTCTAAAATCATCAGCTTGGGGCGCCTGGGTAGCGCAGTCGTTAGGCGTCTGTCTTTGGCTCAGGGCGTGACCCCGGCGTTCCGGGGATGGAGTCTCACATCGGGCATCTCTGCTGGGAGCCTGCTTCTTCCTCTCCCTCTCCCCCTGCTTGTGTTCCCTCTTTCGCTGGCTATCTCTGTCAAAGAAATAAATAAAAAATCTTTTAAAAAAATCATCAGCTTGTCTTAATGAGTGTAGTAAAAGGGTGGTGGTTCCCCGCATCACGTTCTCGTGGGGAAGTATTACAGTAGTTGGCAAGCAAGGAATTCTGGGAGTTGTTTTGTGCAGAGCATAGAAGCGGAAGGGAGTGGATGGGCCTGGAGTTTGGCAGGTCTGATGACAGAGATGCCTACAGGTGATGCCCAGGGCTTGGGCTTTGCCCCTGAAGGACTTTTGGGAATAAGCAAGCCCTCAGAGAGCAGAGAGAATGCCCCGAGAGGAAGAGACTGAAGAAGCAGCGTGTCTTAGGAGGGTTGCGATGATCCAGAAATGACAGGCGAGTGTGTGTGTTGTAGAGCTGGGATGGAGGAGAGGCGTGGGGACAAAGCCCATAGGACAACTCGTAGGACCTGGTCCCTATAATCAGGCTCTTGGCATGGTGACCTCATTATTCATGGTGAGTGGATGGTGGGGTCTGTGACCAGGGTGCATGTGGAAATGATAATTGTTTTAGAAATGTAGATGTTTAGATGGGGGTGTAGGTTGGGGGCTGGAGGGGTGGGATTTGGGGAGGGGGTGGAGGGCATCCTGAGGAGATGGAGAAACAGGAAGAGACCTATGTGTGTCTGGAATTTGGGAATGTTTTAGGTAGGCTACAGTTGTTAGCTGGTCCTGAGAAGTTTGGAGAGGGAGGAGTCCACTAGTCTGAATAAAATCCCTGGGAGACAGGCAGGAGGAGAAGAAAGGGTCCGGGAAGGAATCCTCAGGGAATTTCCCCTGTGAGTGGCATGCAGTCAGTAAAGGCCTCTCTGAGGAGAGATTTGAATGAAGACTTGAAGGAAAGGACAGAGCCAGTTGTGAGGGACCAGCGGGTCAGAGGGCGCTGCTGACTTCAGGACGAGTGTGTAAGAGTCCTGAGGCAGAGAGGCACCTGTCCAGGTGGAGACACAGCAATCAGGCCGGTGAGGCTGAGCAGGGAGACGGGCCGGAGTCTGTAGATGGGACAGAGAGGCAGGGGCAGATCATGCCAGAAACACCACAGCTTGGGCCCCTGATGAGGCTCACCTTGGGCTTTCATTAGAGGCAGCAGTTCTGTGCACACAGCTCGGGTACCAAAGAAGTTTGTTTTCATGGTCACTTCTGCTGGAATGTGAAGAGGTGTGGGATCAGCAGCTGTTAGAGGAGGAAGAGAATAGATTAATAAATAGTAGCCGTCGTAGAAGATTCCATCGGATGATAATAACATGTTCTTTCCATTTGCAGTCTGCTGAAACCTGAGCAACGTTGGAGTTAGTGAACGGTATCGTCCCAATGTGATTTTCCTGGTGTGTCGATGATGTGTAGCTTTGTAAGTTGGCACCATTGAGGGGAGGCTAAGAGAAGTGTCCACAATGAGATTTCTGTGTGTCTCTCTTTGCAATTTATTGTGTATTGCCTTTAGGTTAAGCATTAACTTAATGGCTCTGATCCAAACTGAATGAAAGATAAAAACATCTCTGTTGGTTCCCTGAGATTAATTCATGGCAATGCCAAAGTACTTTCCCTGGAAATTCGTGCACCCCCCAGAGGCTTTCACTCTACCTGTGTCTCCAGTCCGACCTCCTTCCAAAGGGAGGCCTTCTAGATCCTACTGGAACTGTGGGCCCCACAGTAGTGGTTGAGGCACTAGTGCCAACCCATCCTCAGTGGTCCCATAAGGGAAGTTCCTGCCCTAAGTCTTCCCGGGTCCTTATGCTTGAATGCGATGCCCGCGTTGTTGACCAGCACGTCCAGGCCCCCGTACTCCTTGCGCAGGAAGTCCCGCAGGACCTGGATGCTCTGGATGTCACTGGTGTCCATCAGGTGGAAGCGGGGACTCAGTCCCTCAGCCTGGAGCTGCTGCACGGCCGCCTGGCCCCGCGCCTTGTCCCGTGCCGTGAGCACCAGGTGCCGTGAACAGCAGGTCCCCTGAGAACTGCTGGCACAGGTCATGCTCATTGGTGAAGCTGATGCCCTTGTTGGTCCCTGTCACCAGTGACACTCGCAGAGACAATGACATGGCTGTGTGGAGAGCAAGCGCTGCCCTGTGTGGTGAGCGAATGTGCCTTGGGGCACACGGAGATGGTTTTGTGGTGCTGCGTTGTGCCACAGTCGGAGATGCCAGTGCAACCGTGCTCTAGGATTCAGCAGTGAGGCTCCCAGTGCCCAAGGCCCCGCCTCAGTCCCTCCATTGTAGGACGGGCCAAATGTTCTAGTTCTGTCCCTCCAGCAGCTGCACCTTGAACCCGGCCGAGACTCTACCCTCTTAAGGTCCCTCTTTTGAGGCAAACAATGGTTCAGGTTGGATTGAAATGATCGCGAAATGATAGGTGGTTGGTGATGGGTTATAGGGGGTAGAGATTCATGGTAGTTGACCTAAAATAATTTTGGGAAAACCACAAAAGGGAAAAAGGAGTGGAGACATTGTCTCGGGAATGGTCCTTTCTATGCAGACTGGGAATTGGGTTCTTCCGAGGTGCAGTGAAATTTCTGGCATGGGGAAAGTGCTTCTGAGGATAGAGGTCCCCTTCCTTTCGTAGGAGAAACTCAAGAAGGAGAAACAGAGAATCAGTCCTGTGCTGAGACTTGGCTGTGGGCAGGGCTCTCGCTCTGTGTGATTCTGAGGATCTCCAGGTGGAGGGGATGTTTATGAAGCCGCTGGGGTCCAAGGTATTGATTGGAATGTTGGATTTAATGATTACATAATCCCATTGGCCTAAAGTGCCTACTTTATGGGTTAGTTGAAGGTCACAGTTTAGAAGTATTTTATATATTGAGATGTTGTTTTAAAATAAGGCAAAAAGACCTATGTGACCTCAGAGTGTTTTTGCAAATTTGCAGTGGAGATCCTGTGTGTTCTTGTTGACATCGATAGTCCTCATTTGTCAGTTTAGAAATGCAAGTAAGCAAAAAAAGAAAGAGAAAAAATTAAGGGCAAAACAACAGGGAGGAAGTTTTCAGCCTTTTTCACATGAAAAACTTGAAAAATAAGGACCCTACCCTTGCTTCCAGGGTCTCTCACCTTTCATTTTGCTGAGGCTGAAAACCCCTGGCGTAGAGTGAAAAATAATCATATAGAAGAGGCACCTTTCCAACATGCATATTCCTGTGAAGGGAGGCATGCGTGGACGTTCAGTCAGGCCCACCGGGAGCCTGGCGTGGATGGGGCAGTAAGAATCTTCTCGTCACACTGGGGTCTTGGGCCTCACTCCCGGGCACTCATCACCACACACAATCCATCCTCAGTTTTCTCCGTTGTCTCAGAGGGCCCTGTGGATGTGTCTCAGTTCCCTCTGCCATTTCACGCTTGGTAATTGTTTTTCTTCCCAGTGTGTTTGATAGTCAGAGACCACAGGGGTGTCTTCCCTTCATGGTGTCATCCATGCTCTACTCGAGGCTGGTACAATGGGCTGCATGCCACGTCCAACCTTGCTCTTGGTTTGTATACTGTCTGTGGTTACTTTCGTGCTACAACAGCAGACCTGGGGAGATCGACAGGAGCGTGTGGCCTGAGAAGCCAAACATATTACTCTCTGCCTCTTGTGTAACGTGTGCTTACCCTTGAGTGAAACTCCGACTGCTCCTGGTCTTATTAGGTGTAGTGCACTTCTCAGCTGGCTCAGCATAGAAAGAGTCTGCACAAATAGGCATGGATAGAGAACATTTATTCATCTCCGGGGTTCATTATTTCACTGATTTCATTTATTCTGTCCCTGTATCACAGAGGAAATAAAAAAAACCTCCCCTGAGTTAGTAGCCTCCTCAAATTGAATATTCAGCAGGGATATTTTACACTTTCTTTTTTTCTGTGTATAGGGATATTATTGACAGTGGAAGACATTTCCATTCATTATGTCATCAATTGCACTTTTTCTTCTATATCAGAGAAGAAATTAGAGGTGACTTCAAAGAATTTGTTGGCAATTCAATGTGATTACTCCATAGGGATAGTGATTCTTTTTCTTTTCTTTTCTCTCCTTCTTTCCTTCCTTCCTTCCTTCCTTCCTTCCTTCCTTCCTTCCTTCCTTCCTTCCGTCCTCCCCTCTTCTCCCCTCCCCTCCTTCCTTCCTCTTTCTTTCTTTCTTTCTTTCTTTCTTTCTTTCTTTCTTTCTTTCTTTCTCTTTCTTTCTTTCTCTCTCTCTCTCTCTCTCTTTCTTTCTTTCATGTAAGGATATTATTGACAATAAGAGTTGTTTTGGTCAGATGATGATGGGATCAGAATGGGACCCATGAAGGTAACTGACAGAGGGGTCCCCATTGTTCAACTTTCTTCTCCATAAGAAATTCTCCATGAGGCCTCTCAGCATCCGAGGGCAAAAGAGCCAAGTAGACAGGGGTCTCTGCTCCTTCTTCTGGGCTTTTGATGCCTTTTGGTCCACCAATGTCTGTTCTCACCCACCCAGGGCAACAGGCATTCAGGAGGATCTTGTCCCCTCTCCTCTGCTCACTCAGGTTCCTGGCATGGATTCTGGACAGGACCGTGACACCCATCTTGGACACTGCATATGGGAGTAGTTGTATATCAGGCCAGCCCTCCTTCTGCTGTACTCCTTTCTTTGTGTCTTCCACAAACTTGTTCATGAGCCCCACCAGCTCCTCCTCTGTGATGGTCTTGCTTATAAACTTCTGCTGCAGGTCTGGGCTGCACTTCTTAAGGGCTATGAGGGTTATTATGCTAGACATATTCACCACTCTGCCTAAAATGCAACAGAGAGAGTTATGAAGCATGGCATGCACTAGGATGATGAATACCGAAACTGCTAGTATTTGTCCATTTGGGACAAATTCCCAGTTGGCTGAATGTTAGTGAAGACTGCCTCTGTAAGTGACGGACATGATACAGTCTTGAACCTTGTCTTACCCATAATGTCTCAGAGGATGTGAGACAAATGATCTCAATCGGTCTGGGCAGTGACCAGCTGTTCCATAAAGAGAAGATCGTGCCTTATACAGGAACGTGCTAAGCAGAGTGATAGGAGGCACTCCCTGACGTCATGAGTAGAGAGCCGCTTTTCCTCATAAGCCCCCTTTGGGACCACATGGAGATCTTGTGGCCACTCGGGCAGTGTTGTATAAATAGGTGTCTACGGAACCACAAAGAGCTGATCACTTAACTGAGGGCCTCTTGAAGGTGAGCAGACTGCATCGGGTCTGGTAGATTGTCACCGTCCTCTCAGTAGGAAAAACAAGTCTCCTCAGTGGGCTGAACTGCAAGGGTTTTCTCCTTTTGGGGTTGTTATTGGCTCAGAAGGAGTGAGTAATGTCCTGGCAGTATGGTCATGGAAAGGAGCTTTGGAAAACGAATCTGTTAAATGGATGCTATTAAGAGAAATGATGTTGGTGCTAAAACATGGATGACCCCTAAGAGCATTATTCTAAATTAAAAGCCAGTCACAAAAGACCGCTCATGGTGTGATGCTCCATACATGGGATATCCGGAAAAGGAAATGGAGGGAGAGAGTGTAGATTGGTGGTTGCTTGGGGCAGGGGGGATGGGGGAACAGAGGGCTGGTAGCTAAGGGCACCGGATCTCCCTGGGCTCTGGACAGTGTGCTAATCTAGAAGCAGTGGTGGTTGCATAACTCTGTCCATTACTAAACTCCGTGGAGTTGGATACCTGATGGGGGAAGCTTCCAATATGTGAACTGTATCTCAATAAAGCTGTTAAAACTGTAAACATTGACAGAGTTCTCGCTAAGTCTTTTTTGAAAGTATAGTTCGTATGTATAACAATGTACTTATATTGAAATGAGTAATTGTTTACAGTTTTTATATTGAAATGAGTATCTATTTTCTTAATATCTTTTTCAAAATAAATGCATACTTTAATTTAAAGAGAAATAGAAGGACAAGTGTTTATCACTTTAGAGAGTGTATCCTTTAATTCGAGAATATGAATTTAGGGGGATGGGGGGAATGCCATGGAATGTGGGAAAGGACATACATGGCCGAGATACTGACTGCCTGGTGAAGACGGTGGGGGCACCTGGTGGTTGTAGATTCTTGCCTTTTTTTTGTGTGTGTGTGGCTCAATTAATTCAGTAAAACTCTATTTTGAAGAAACGATTTAATGAAGAATCAACATCTGCTATCCCTCATTGTCCTTAGGCTCACAGTTGTCTTGTTTTCTCCTTCCATGCCAAAAACCAGAGCAAACACTGGCCTTAGAATGTGTTCTGCCCCCACAGAGAACTGGCGAAGTCATTCAGGACTGTCTTTGTGTCTTAGGTTGTGAAGTATAGTAGAGGAGGGACGGTATTGGTTTTTGTTGTGCTAGTTATGATTTCTCCCAGATAGTCTCCCCAAAGAGGGAAAGTCCTGGTAACATGGCCGCAAGGTGCCATCCCCTCAAGTAATGGAAGAACTCTCCTATGTCAAAAGGCAAGAAAACCCTGCTTTCCCACTGAGAAGATAGCCTGCATTTCCATGTCCAGGAAGTCTAGTTTCCCTGAGGCAAGATGAATTGTTTGATGAGAACCTGCCTTAGCAAATTCAGGGGAGCACTCACTCCTCTTTCTGGTCCAAGGCCAACACACAGCATGGACCAACACTGTTCAGTCAGTGAGGAAAATTTCTTGGCCAGAAGTCATTTTTGCCTCCTAAGGGAATACCTGTAGGATGTGTGGTGGTGGCACAAGGAACTCCATCCCACTCAAGTGTTGTGGTGAGTGAAGGAGTCGGTGACATCTGAGAGCTGTCCTTTTGGATACCAGTGAAGCCAGTGTTCGAAGAAGTCATAGAAATTTTGAGGACAGTAGAGGAATCCGGGGCAGAACAGAGAGTCAAGTCCCTGCATGTCGTCGGTTCATGCTAGAGATCTTAATCTTTCTAAAATCATCAGCTTGTCTTAATGAGTATAGTAAAAGGGTGGTGATTCCCCGCATCACGTTCTCGTGGGGAAGTATTACAGTAGTTGACAAGCAAGGAATTCTGGGAGTTTGTTTTGTGCAGAGCATAGAAGGGGAAGGGAGTGGATGGGCCTGGAGTTTGGCAGGTCTGATGACAGAGATGCCTACAGGTGATGCCCAGGGCTTGGGCTTTGCCCCTGAAGGACTTTTGAGAGTAAGTGAGCTCTCAGAAAGCAGAGAGAATGCCCCGAGCGGAGGAGACTGAAGAAGCCACGTGTCTTAGGAGGGTGGCAAGGATACAGAAATGAAAGGCGAGTGTGTGTTGTAGAGCTGGGATGGAGGAGAGGCGTGGGGACAAAGCCCATAGGACAACTCGTAGGACCTGGTCCCTAATCAAGTGCTGGGCATGGTGACCTTATTATTCATGGTTAGTGGGATGGTGGGGTCTGTGATGAGGGTGATTTTGGGTAATGGTGAGTGTCATTAGGTAGTGTAGATGTTTAGATGGCGGTGTAAGTTGGGGGCTGGAGGGGTGGAATTTGGGGAGGGGGTAGAGGGCACCCTGAGGAGAAGGAGAAGCAGGAAGAGAACGTTGTGTGTCTGGAACTCTGGGAATGTTTTAGGCAGGTAACCAATATTAAGGGGGCCTGAGAAGTTTGGAGAGGGAGGAGTCCACTAGTCTGAATAAAATTCCTGGGAGACAGGCAGAGGGAGGAGAAAGGGTCGACAAAGAATCCTCAGGGAATTTCCCCTGTGAGTGGCACTGAGTCAGTAAAGGCCTCTCTGAGGAGAGATTTGAATGAAGACTTGAGGAAAGGACAGAGCCAGTTGTGATATCAGGGGTTCAGAGGGCGCTGGTGCCTTCAGGACGAGTGTGTAAGAGTCCTGAGGCTGAGAGGCACCTGTCCAGGTGGAGACACAGCAGTCAGGCTGGTGAGGCTGAGCAGGGAGAGGGGTCGGAGTCTGTAGATGGGACAGAGAGGCAGGGGCAGATCATGCCAGAAACACCACAGCTTGGGCCCCTGATGAGGCTCACCTTGGGCTTTCATTAGAGGCAGCAGTTCTGTGCACACAGCTCGGGTACCAAAGAAGTTTGTTTTCATGGTCACTTCTGCTTGAATATGAAGGGGTGTGGGATCAGCAGCTGTTAGGTGAGGGGAGAATAGATTAATGAATAGTAGCCATGGGAGAGGATTCCAGGAGTGACAGTTACATGTTCTTGGATGTGCAACCTGGTGCATTGTCATTAATCTCTGGGCTAGTGACCTGTAATTTCCCAATGTGATGTGTATGGTTTGTTAATGCCAGGTAGCTTGGCAAGTTGGCATCATTTCAGGAGGTTAACCGGACTGTGCCGTTGGGATTTCTGTTATCTCTCTGTTTGTAGTTGTGTTTATTACAAAATAGGTTAAACATTCACTGAAATGCTCTGATCCAAATCAAATTAATCTTGCAAAAATCTCCGTCAGGTCCCTGAGATTAATCCACGGCAATGCCACGGAGCTCTGGGCTTAAAGGGTTGCTACCGCCAGAGCTTCTTCTCTCCCTGTGCCTGCAGTCTAGCATCTGTCCCTAGGGAGGCCCTTCTTGACCCATTAGGAGCTCTGACCAGCAGCATTCAGGGACCACGCCCAACCCCCACGGGAAGGTGCCCTGAGAGAGGTCTCCAGCCCTAAGTCTTCCCGGGTCCTTACGCTTGAATACGATGGCCGCGTTGTTGACCAGCACGTCCAGACCCCCGTACTCCTTGCGCAGGAAGTCGCGCAGGACCCGGATGCTCTGCAGGTCGTCGATGTCCAGCTGGTGGAAGCGGGGACTCAGGCCCTCGGCCTGGAGCTGCTGCACAGCTGCCCGGCCCCGCGCCTCGTCCCGCGCTGTGAGCACCACGTCCCCTGGGAACTGCCGGCACAGCTGCTGCACGATGGCGAAGCCGATGCCCTTGTTGGCCCCGGTCACCAGCGCCACTTGGGGGGCTGACGCCATGGCGGTGTGCAGAGCAAGCACTGCCCTGTGTGCTGAGCAGATGGTGCTGTGGGCCCCACGGAGGGCTGGCGGTGCAGAGGCTGATAAGGACAGAGATGCCAGTGCACCTGTGCTCTTGGATTCAGCACTGTGGCTCCCAGTGCCCAAGGCCCCGCCTAAGTCCCTCCATTGTAGGAGGGGCCAAATGTTCCAGTTGTGTCCTTCCATCAGCTGCACCTTGAACCCGGCCGAGACTCTACCCTCTTAAGGTCCCTCTTTTGAGGCAAACAGTGGTTCAGGTTGGACTGAAATGCTCGCGAAATGATAGGTGGTTGGTGATGGGTTATAGGGGGTAGAGATTCATGGTAGTTGACCTAAAATAATTTTGGGAAAACCCCAAAAGGGAAAAAGGAGTGGAGACATTGTCTCGGGAATGGTCCTTTCTGTGCAGACTGGGAATTGGGTTCTTCCGAGGTGCAGTGAAATTTCTGGCGTGGGAAAAGTGCCTCTGAGGATACAGGTCCCCTTCCTTTCGTAGGAGAAACTCAAGAAGGAGAAACAGAGAATCAGTCCTGTGCTGAGACTTGGCTGTGGGCAGGGCTCTCGCTCTGTGTGATTCTGAGGATCTCCAGGTGGGAGGGGATGTTTATGAAGCCGCTGGGGTCCAAGGTATTGATTGGAATGTTGGATTTCATGATTACATAATCCCATTGGCCTAAAGTGCCTACTTTATGGGTTAGTTGAAGGTCACAGTTCAGAAGTATTTTATGTAATGAGGTGTTGTTTTAAAATAAGGCAAAAAGACCTATGTGACCTCAGAGTATTTTTGCAAATTTGCAGTGGAGATCCTGTGTGTTCTTGTTGACATTGATAGTCCTCATTTGTCAGTGTAGAAATGCAAGTAAGCAAAAAAAGAAAGAGAAAAAATTAAATGCAAAACAACAGGGAGGAAGTTTTCAGCCTTTTTCACATGAAAAACTTGAAAAATAAGGACCCTACCCCTGCTTCCAGGGTCTCTCACCTTTCATTTGGGTGAAGCTGAAAACCCCTGGCATAGAGTGAAAAATAATCAGTATAGAAGAGGCACCTTTCCAACATGCATATTCCTGTGAAGGGAGGCATGCAGTGGACGTTCAGTCAGGCCCACCGGGAGCCTGGCGTGGATGGGGCGGTAAGAATCTTCTCGTCACACTGGGGTCTTGGGCCTCACTCCCGGGCACTCATCACCACACGCAGACCATCCTCAGTTTTCTCCGTTGTCTCAGAGGGCCCTGTGGATGTGTCTATGTTCCTTCTGCCATTTCACACTTGGTAATTGTTTTTTTTCCCAGTGCGTTTGATAATCAGAGACCACAGGGGTGTCTTCCCTTCATGGTGTCGTCCATGCTCTACTCGAGGCCTGTACAATGGGCTGCATGCCATGTCCAACCTTGCTCTTGGTTTGTATACTGTCTGTGGTTACTTTCGTGCTACAACAGCAGACCTGGGGAGATCGACAGGAGCGTGTGGCCTGAGAAGCCAAACATATTACTCTCTGCCTCTTGTGTAACGTGTGCTTACCCTTGAGTGAAACTCCGACTGCTCCTGGTCTTATTAGGTGTAGTGCACTTCTCAGCTGGCTCAGCATAGAAAGAGTCTGCACAAATAGGCATGGATAGAGAACATTTATTCATCCCCGGGGTTCATTATTTCACTGATTTCATTTATTCTGTCCCTGTATCACAGAAGAAATTAAAAAAAAAAATCTTCCCTGAGTTAGTAGGCTCCTCACATTGAATACTCAGCAGGGATATTTTATATATGTATTTTTTCTGAGGATAGGGAAATTATTGACAGTAGAAGAGTCCTTTTGGTCAAAGGAGGGGACTATCATAAGGGATCCATGGACGGATCCGTGAATGAAGCTCACCATTTTTCCACTTTCTTCTCCATAACAAACTCCCCATGAGGCTCCTCAGCATCTGAGGGCAAAAGGGCCAAGTAGACAGGGGTCTCTGCTCCTTCCTCTGGGCTTTTAGTGGCTCTAGGTCCTGCCATGTCTGTTCTCACCCACCCAGGGCAGCAGGCGTTCAGTAGGATCTTGTCCCCTCTCCTCTGCTCACTCAGGTTCCTGGCGTGGATTCTGGACAGGACGGTGACACCGATTTTTGTCACTCCATAGGCGGTGTCAGGCCAGCCCTCTTTCCTGTGCACGCCTTTCTTTGTGTCTTCCACGAACTTGTTCATGAGCCCCACTAGCTCCTCCTCGGTGATGGTCTTGCTTCTAAACTTCTGCTGTAGTTCTGGGCTGCAGTTTTTAAGGGCTCTCAGACTCACCATGCTAGACACGTTCACCACTCTGCCTAAAATACAACACAAAGTGTCATGTAGAAAGACACAGGAATGACGAATAGCAATTTTGCTAAGATGTTGTTGGAGAAAATTTCCACTTGAGACTTCATTAATTTGCTATGAGCGTTAACGAGGACTGTCTGTGTGAGTGACGACTACGATACGGTTTTGAAACTTGTCATACCCACAAAGTCTCTGATGATGCCTGAGAAATACTCTAAGAGGGAGGCACTGAGCAGGTGTTCTGCGGGAAAATGGAAACGCTGTGAAGAACCTGCTAAGGAGCATGTAAGAAGACATTCACTGCTTTCAGGAGTGGATGACCTCTTTCTACCTCAGGCCACCTTTGGGACCACCTGAGGATCTTATGGTCAGTGGGGAGGCGTCTACAATCAGGTCTGTACAGACCAGTAAAGAGCTGAATGGTGTAAGGAGGGCCGTTCCATCTGGTTTGGAAGGCTGCTATTGTGTTTGAGGATGGTAAGGACAGATTATTAGCCTGGTCTGACTTGCATGGTGATGAGTCTATGATGGGGTTTTTATGAACTTGGGAGTGTGTTATGGCCTGAGAATACAGTCATGGAGAGAGGCAGTGGAAAACCAGGGGACTGAAAGACATCTGTATGGAGCGTGGCCTTATAGAAGTCAGTGGGGCAATTGAGGGGGCAGGTTAAAGCTGGACATGTCAGTGCCCCTCAGAAGAACACTTCCCAGGACTGGAATGGGAGTGGAATCAGCAAGTGGATATCCTGTTGTGCCTGTATGAAGTGGCCATCTGGTCCGTGAGAGGAGTGGAAATGGGAGAGCTGGAGCAATGCATGCAGAGCTGGGGTAATTGTTGACATGGACTCGTGCACCCTGTGAGGCAAAAATGCTAGTGACTCTTGTGTTTCTCAGCAAAAGAGACAAAGCCTGGAGATGGTTATGGGAGAGATGGCCCAAGGGGAAGGTCCTGCACAGAGCTGGCAAGTTGGGTGGAAGGTAGTAGCTTGAGAGGCTCCAAATGGGTCCGGACGAGTCAAGGCACTATTATGGACCAAGCTTTGGTTAAACCCAGAAGATGCCAGTGTTCAAGCAGTATAGCGGGATGAGAACAGAAGATGCTGCAACATTTTGGACTAAGGTGTTACATTTCTGCAGGCCAAGCAACACGTTCTCTTCTGCAGACAAGTGTTTCCACAGAGAACTGGAACAGGCCTCTGGATCCCCGGTTGTCTCAAACACGAGATAAAGGTACGTGGGGCTTAGACACATTCACTGCACGTATTCACACTCAGCATGAGTGGGGTGGGTGCCAAGGGACCATCCCACTGGACAGATTCCTCTGCTTCACTGGGGATTCTGGGGAGAGGGTGTGGGGGAAGATGCTAACTTGACCTTACAGTTCTTCCCTACATTATCTCAACTTCCTTTTCTTCCCACTCTTACCGTGGTCCCAGGACCAGGGCTGCAATTGTGGAAATGGGAAGCAGGGATAATTTTGAAAGAAGAAACTGTATAACTATAGCTTTAAGTCTTTATGTGGGAATTCCTAAGGGAATAATGGAGCGAATTGTCTCTTCCCCCACCTGGGAAACCTGGATGACAGTGAACATAGCTGTGGTTAAAAGAATCCACTCATTCTAGATTTATGCAGCCTTTTCCTATAGTAATGGGAGTGGACTGGAGGGAAGGCACTCCTTCGACTAGTATCATTGCAGGTAATCAGGACCAGCTCAGAGGCTGAACGTGATGTCCCTTTGAAAGGTGAATGGGGATGTCAGGTGGAAGAGGGAGGTGGGAGGAGGAGGAATGAGGATAATGCATGAACAGGGGGTTATGCAACAAGAGACATCCAATATTACAGCCCGGGGTGGGGGGCAGTACAGGTGCCCCATCCATGTGGAAATGTACCACTGGTGTGTGGCTGTCAGCAACTCTGGCCACATGTGAGTGTGCAGGCCTCCTGGCGACCATTAGGAGGGTCTTCCCCCAGGCTGTACAGGTCTGGGAAGACATCCTGAGGAGCGTGAGTGGCAGGAAGAGAAGGATGTGTGTCTGGAGGTCTGGGAATGTTCTAGGCAGGTGACCTAGTGTGAGTAAAATCCGTGGGAGAGAGAGTGAGGGAACAGAAAGGGTCCAGGAAGGAATGATCAGGGTTCTGCACCTGTGAGTAGCATGGAGTGAGTAAAAGGCCTCTGTGAGGAGAGATTTGAATGATGACTTGACGGGTCAGGCAGAGGCAGTAGTGAAGGACCAGTGGGAAAAAGGGCGCTGCTGACTGAAGGACGAGTGTGTAAGAGTCCTGAGGCAGCGGGGCACCTGTCTAGGTGGAGACACAGCAATCAGGCCGGTGTGGCTGAGCAGGGAGAGGGGCCAGGGGTCTGTAGATGAGGCCAGAGAGGCAGGGGCAGTTCATGCCAGAAACACCACAGCTTAGGCCCCTGATGAGGCTCACCTTGGGCTTTCATTAGAGGCAGCAGTTCTGTGCACACAGCTCGGGTACCAAAGAAGTTTGTTTTCATGGTCACTTCTGCTGGAATGTGAAGGGGTGTGGGATCAGCAGCTGTTAGAGGAGGAGAATAGATTTTTTTAAAATTGTATTTTAGTTACACTCAATTAATTTACGTGTAGTGTGTTATTAATTTCAAAGTGGAGTTCGTGATTCATCATCAGGCGCATATAACACCCAGTCGTCATCACATCACGTGCCCTCCTTAATGCCCCTCACCCAGTTACCCCATCCCCCACCCACCTCCTCTCCAGCAACCCTCAGTTTGTTATCTATAATTAAGAGTCTCTTATGGCTTCTCTCCCTCTCTGATTTCGTCTTATTTTATTTTGAGAAGGAGGATAGATTAATAAGCAGTATCCATCAGGGAAGATTCCATGTCGTGACAACAACATAGTTTTGCATGTACCATCTGGTGAATTCTCGGGAATGTCTGTGTTAGTGAACGGTATTGTCCCAGTGTGATCTATCTGGTGCATTGCCGCTGCGTGGCTTTGTTGGTTGACGCCATCGGGAGAGGGCAAGGGAAGGGAGCACAATGGGATCTCTGGGTATCTGTGTTTGTAATTTGTTGTTTATTACAAAATAAGTTAAACATTCACCAAATGGCTCACATCCAATCAGAGAGAAACTTGCAAAATCTGGTGAGTTACCCGATGATCTGATCCATGGCAATGCCAAGAGGCCCTGGCTGGAAAGGCATGCAAGTCCCGGAGGCTTCTGCTCTCCTTGTGCCTCCAGTCTGACCTCCTTCCCTAGGAAGGCCCTTCTAGATCCCATAGGAGCTTGGGTCCCACAGTAGCGGTTCAGGCATCATCCCCAACCCACCCTGGGTGGGTCCCCTAAGGGAGGGGACCTACCCTAAGTGTTCCCATGT
This sequence comes from Ursus arctos, assembly GCF_023065955.2. Lineage (NCBI taxonomy): Eukaryota > Metazoa > Chordata > Mammalia > Carnivora > Ursidae > Ursus > Ursus arctos. Next base: position 78,381 of record NW_026623079.1, on the reverse strand, counting down.
TCTTGCTCTTGAAGGCGATGCCTGCGTTGTTGACCAGCACGTCCAGGCCCCCGTACTCCTTGCTCAGAGAGTCGGATATGGCGCAGCTGCTCTGCGTTGATGTCCAGCAGGTGGAAGTGGCAACACAGCCTGCACCTCGTCCCTCACCGTGAGCAGCACGTCCCCCGAGAACTGCTGGCACAGGTGGAGCACGAAGCTGAGGCCCTTGTTGGCCCCAGTCACCAGCAGCAGGGGAGCGGTTGATGACAGCGCTGCGTGCAGGTCAAGCAAGGCCCTGTGTGGTGAGTGGATTGTGTTGTAGGCCATACCGAGGGCTCGTGGTGTAGACAGTCAGAGATACCAATGGAAGTGTGTTGTAGATTCCAGTGCTGTGCCTCCTTCAGCGCAAGGCCCTTCCTCAGTCTCGCCATCAAAGGAGAGACCAAATGTTCCAGAAGGTTCCCTAGTGAGCCTATACCAGATCCACCCCTCCCAGGGTTGCACCCTGAGCCCAATGAGGACTCCTTCCTCTTAGGATCTCAACTCTGAGCCAAGCAGTGGTTCAGGGAGTACTGATGTGCTCCCCGGAACAGAGGTGGTGGGTGACGGGTTAATAGAGCACTAGAGATTGATAGCATTCAAGTGAACTATTTTGGGAGACCTCAGAGGGAGAACAAGAGAGCAGAGTAATTGTCTTGGGAATGTGTCCTTCCTCCGCAAAATGGGAATGGTTGCTTTCCTCTAAAATACAATGAAGTTGTCTGTCCAGGGAAACTGCTTCTCAGGATACAGATCCCCTTGCTTTCTTAAGGGAAAATCAAGAGGGAGAAATCAGTCCTGTGCTGAGACTTGGCTGTGGGCAGGGCTCCTTCCTCTGTGTGATTCCAGGGGGCCCCAGCGCGAGGGGATGTTTTTGAAAATTAGTGTGAGACAGGCCAGTGATTGGAATGTTTTATTCCATGGGTACATGTGCATATGATTGTTACAATGCCTGCTTGTAGTCCAACCTCACACTTAATAAGCAGTGTAGATAGTTTGGATTATTTTTAAAGTATCGAGGAGAAAAGGTCTTTGTGATACCAGGTTACATTTCCAAACTAGCAGTAGAGATTCTATTGTCTTGACCTAGACTTTGATTTTCCTCATGGGTCAGTTTAGAAATAGAAGCTACCATACAGTATTGTATGGTGAATAACATAATAAAAAATATTATTATAAAAAAAAAAGAAAAGAAATACAAGCTAACAGGAAGGAAATCAATAGCCTTGCTGAAGGGAAAACTAAAGGAAACAGGGTACTTATTTTTTATTTTATTTTATTTTTTAAAAGATTTTATGTTTAAGTAATCTCTGCACCCAACTTGGGTTCGCTCAAATTTACAACCTTGAGATGAAGAGTCCCGAGCTAAACCATTTGAGCCAGCCAGGGGCCCCAAAGGAAACCTCACTTTCAAAATAAAAGACTTAAGCTTGCTTGCATGGGCCTTCGGTTTTCATTTCTGTTAGCCTGAAAATCCCCGGTGAAGAGTGAAAAGTAATCATGAGAGGAGACGGGTCTGTAGCACATGGATACTTCTGTGAGGGGAGGGACGTGGTGGGCATTCACGGAGCCCACGGGGAGCCAGGCTGGATGTGGGGCAGTAGGAACTTCCGCTCAGGGTCATGGATGTGTCAGGCCCCACTACAGGGGCTCATGATGGAGGACACTTTGCCTGGCCATTGTTTTCAGCCTGTCCACCTGTATCAGTTCACTTCCTCTTCACAGCAGTGCTATGACGTACGCCCCCTTGTACACCTGAGGACACTGACAAAGAACAACATGCAGGATTTTGCTTAAGGTCACCTGGTTAGGTGGCAGAGCCAGGACCTTTTAGTGTCCAGATGTTTGTGTTGAGAGCTTTCAAGAGGACAGTGGAAAGAATAGTATTGTGGACAGCCATGTCTTCACCAGACTAGCCGCAACAATGACGAATGTTTCACTATCGTTATGTGTTCCCCTTCTGTTGGTATTTTGCTGACCCGTGTTAATGTTACAAACCCGGTGACCCTTTATCCCTACATGAATAACACATTCACCTTGGGGAGATTTGACAATCATTCTTTCATATCCATTGATACCCATCCACATTCACTTTTCCCCTTGTCTCAGCTTGTCCTATGGATGTACCTTAAGCGCCCACTCCCATTTCACACCTTGCAGTTGTTTTTCCCCCAGTGAGTTTGATATTTAACGAGACCACAGAGGATGTCTGTCCTTCATGAGCTTGCCCGTGTCATCGTAGAGGCTTGATCGAGTATGCTGGCCAGTGAAATCCAGCCCCATTCATGGTTACTATATGGCCTGTGGTGACTTTCAAGCTACGACAGCAGATTTGAGTAGGTCCAACAGAGGCCACTGGTCTTGCAAAGGCAAAAATACTTACTCTCTGGATCTTTCACTAGTGTTTACCAAGTCCTGATTTAAACTGTCCCTTCTCTTGACATGATGTAGGGTCTGTTAGAGTTTTGGGCTGGTTGGCATGGAGCCGTCTGTGCACATGGACACATACTTAGATTGTTTATTCATCTATGATTTCCATTCATTACGTCATCAATTGTACTTTTTCTTCTCCTGTATCAGAGTTGAAATTAGAAGTCACTTCAAAGAATTTGTCACCAATTCAATGTGATTACTCCATAGGGATAGTGATTCTTTTTCTTTTCTTCTTTCTCTTTCTTTCTTTCTTTCTTTCTTTCTTTCTTTCTTTCTTTCTTTCTTTCTTTCTCCTTCCTTCCTTCCTTCCTTCCTTCCTTCCTTCCTTCCTTCCTTCCTTCCTTCCTTCCTTATTGTTGTGAATATTGTTGACAATGTAAGAGTTGTTTTGGTCAGATGATGATGGGATCAGAATGGGACCCATGAAGGGAACTGATAGAGGAGTCCCCATTGTTCAACATTCTTCTCCATAAGAAAGTCTCCATGAGGCCTCTCAGCATCCGAGGGCAAAAGAGCCAAGTAGACAGGGGTCTCTGCTCCTCCTTCTGGGCTTTTGATGGCTGTTGGTCCACCCATGTCTGTTCTCACCCACCCAGGGCAGCAGGCATTCAGGAGGATTAATTCCCCTCTCCTCTGCTCACTCAGGTTCCTGGCATGGATTCTGGACAGGACCGTGACACCCATCTTGGACACTGCATATGGGACTAGTTGTATATCAGGCCAGCCCTCCTTCTGCTGTACTCCTTTCTTTGTGTCTTCCACAAACTTGTTCATGAACCCCACCAGCTCCTCCTCTGTGATGGTCTCATTCATAAATTTCTTTCTTTTTTTTGTGTGTGTTCCAATAAAAATTTATTTGTGGATGCTAAAATTGAGTTTCTTTCTTTCTTTTTTTTCTGATGTAAATTTCGATGATTCATTAGTCGTGTATATCACTCAGTGCACCATGCAATACGGGCCGTCCTTACTACCCATCACCAGCCTATCCCATTCCCCCACCCCCCTCCCCTCTGAAGCCCTCAGTTTGTTTCTCAGAGTCCATAGTCTCTCATGCTTCATTCCCCCTTCTGATTACCCCCCCTTTCTTTATCCTTTTTTCTGCTGTAGTTCTGGGCTGCATGATTTAAGGGTTTCGAAGCTCATTATGCTAGACACATTCACCACTCTGCCTAAAATACAACAGAGAGAGTCATGTAGCATGGCATGCACGAGGATGATAAATACTGAAACTGCTACTATTTGTCCATTTTGGACAAATTCCCAGTTGGCTGAGTGTTAGTGAAGACTGCCTCTGTAAGTGACGGACATGATACAATCTTGAACCTTGTCTTATCCACAATGTCTCAGAGGATGTCAGAGAGATGATCTTAATGGGTCTGGGCAGTGTCCAGATGTTCCATAAAGAAAGGAACATGCCTTATACAGGAACATGCTAAGCAGAGTGATAGGAGGCACTCCCTGACGTCATGAGTAGAGAGCCACTTTTCCTTATAGGTCCTCCTTGGGACCACCTGGAGATTTTTGGTCACTTGTGTAGTCCATTATTAACAAGTGTTTATCAGTCAAGAGACAACCGATCAGTTTATTGATGCATTTGAACGTTATCAGACTGCATTGGGGTAGGGAGGCTGTCACTCTGGTGGGGCCAGGTAAAAACAAATCATCTCAGCGGGCTGAGTTGCATGACTTTTTCTCCAGGTTTGGAATTACATATCTCGGGAGCAGTGACAAAATGCCTAGCAATATGGTCATGGAAAGGGGCAGTGGAAAAGTGATGTGTTGGGCAGTGGAAAAGTGATGTGTTAAAGAGATGTTATAAAAAGAAATGAAGTCCATGCTGAACATGAATGAACCTTGATAATATTATCTGAAATAAAGAGGGCAGTGACAAAAGACAATTCATTATATGATCCTCTCTGTGTGTATATATGTATATATATACACAGACACATATATACATACATGTATACGTATATGTGTGTGTATATCTATCTATCTATCTATCTATCTATCTATCTATCTATCTATCTAATTTCAGAAAAGGAAATGTAGGGAGAGAGAGTAGACTGGTGGTTGCCTGGTGTAGGGGGAATGGGGTAAGAAAGAGCTGGTAGTTAAGGTCACAGGATCTCCCTGGGCTGATGACAGTGTGCTAATCTTGAAGCAGTGATGGTTCCACAACTCCGTCCATTACTAAAATCCACTGAGTTGGATATCTGAGATGGATGAAGTGTACAATATGTGTATTGTATTTGAATAAAGCTGTTAAAAGTATGAAGCAATGACACATTTCTCACTAAGTCTTTTTTGTTTTTAAAAATTTTTTTTATTATTTATTTATTTTACAGTGTATTTGAAATTTGCAGTTTATTTTTTTTATTATAATAACATTTTTTTATTATATTATGTTAGTCACCATACAGTACATCCCTGGTTTGACTCACTAAGTCTTTTTTGAAAATATCATTAGTAATTGTAACAATGAACTTGTATTGACATGTATAAGTAAATAGTCTACTATTTTTATATTTTTTTAATTATTTAAAGATTTATTTCTTTTTTTAGGGAGAGAGTGAGTGAGAGAGAGCGTTGGCATAGCCGGTGGGGGGGAGGGCAGAGGAAGATGGAGAGAGAGAATCCCAAGAAGAGTCCCTGCAGAGTGCAGAGCCTGACCCAGGGCTCGATTCCACAACCCTGAGATCATGACCTGAGCTGATGATACTAAGAGTTGGCTGCTTAACCCACTGAGCCACCCAGGTATACCTGTTTTTATGTTTAAATGAGTATTTTTAGCATTATAGAAAGGTCATGAGTTGGAACGCCGGGCTTGCTCAGTCAGTTAAGCGTCTGCCTTCAGCTCAGGTCATGATCCCAGGGTCCTGGGATCAAGCCCCACGTTGGGCTCCTTGCTCAGTGGGAAGCCTTCTCCCTCTGCCTGCTGCTCCCGCTGCTTGTGCTCTCTCTCTGACAAATAAATAAATAAAATTAAAAAAATAGAGAAAGGTCATGAGATCATATGAACAGAGATTGAAGAAAATCAGAGAACTCTCCTTTTTAATGTAAATATCCAGGAAAGAGAGTCATTGTCACTGAACTCTAAGCTCCCTCCCACTAAGGAATGGCAGTACCAGAAAAGTTAAATGGAAAAGATAATGTATGGCATTCTGACTCTCATGAAGTGGTGTTTAGAGAGAATTAAAATGAAGTATAACACCCAGTGCACCATGCAATATGTGCCCTCCTTACTACCCATCACCGGCCTTGCTTCCAGGGTCTCTCACCTTTCATTTGGGTGAAGCTGAAAACCCCTGGCGTAGAGTGAAAAATAATCAGTATAGAAGAGGCACCTTTCCAACATGCATATTCCTGTGAAGGGAGGCATGCGGTGGACGTTCAGTCAGGCCCATCGGGAGCCTGGCGTCGATGGGGCGGTAAGAATCTTCTCGTCACACTGGGGTCTTGGGCCTCACTCCCGGGCACTCATCACCATACGCAATCCATACTCAGTTTTCTCCGTTGTCTCAGAGGGCCCTGTGGATGTGTCTATGTTCTCTCTGCCATTTCACACTTGGTAATTGTTTTTTTTCCCAGTGCGTTTGATAATCAGAGACCACAGGGGTGTCTTCCCTTCATGGTGTCATCCATGCTCTACTCGAGGCTGGTACAATGGGCTGCATGCTACGTCCAACCTTGCTCTTGGTTTGTATACTGTCTGTGGTTACTTTCGTGCTACAACAGCAGACCTGGGAGGATCGACAGGAGCGTGTGGCCTGAGAAGCCAAACATATTACTCTCTGCCTCTTGTGTAACGTGTGCTTACCCTTGAGTGAAACTCCGACTGCTCCTGGTCTTATTAGGTGTAGTGCACTTCTCAGCTGGCTCAGCATAGAAAGAGTCTGCACAAATAGGCATGGATAGAGAACATTTATTCATCTCCGGGGTTCATTATTTCACTGATTACATTTATTCTGTCCCTGTATCACAGAGGAAATAAAAAAAACCTCCCCTGAGTTAGTAGGCTCCTCAAATTGAATATTCAGCAGGGATATTTTACACTTTCTTTTTTTCTGTGGATAGGGATATTATTGACAGTGGAGGACATTTCCATTCATTTTGTCTTCAACTGTACGTTTTCTTCTATATCAGAGAAGAAATTAGAGGTGACTTCAAAGAATTTGTTGGCAATTCAATGTGATTACTCCATAGGGATAGTGATTCTTTTTCTTTTCTTTTCTCTCCTTCTTTCCTTCCTTCCTTCCTTCCTTCCTTCCTTCCTTCCTTCCTTCCTCCCTCCCTCCCTCCCTCCCTCCCTCCCTCCCTCCCTTCCTTCCTTCCTTCCTTCCTCCCCTCTTCCCCCCTCCCCTCTCTTCTTTCTTTTCTTCTCTTTCTTTCTTCTTTCTTTCTCTCTCTCTCTCTCTTTCTTTCTTCTTTCTTTCTTTCTTTCTTTCTTTCTTTCTTTCTTCTTTCATGTAAGGATATTATTGACAGTATGAGTTGTTTTGGTCAGATGATAATGGGATCAGAATGGGCCCAGGAAGGTAACTGACAGAGGGGTCCCCATTGTTCAACTTTCTTCTCCATAAGAAAGTCTCCATGAGGCCTCTCAGCATCCGAGGGCAAAAGAGCCAAGTAGACAGGGGTCTCTGCTCCTTCTTCTGGGCTTTTGATGGCTGTTGGTCCACCCATGTCTGTTCTCACCCACCCCAGAGCAGCAGGCATTCAGGAGGATCTTGTCCCCTCTCCTCTGCTCACTGAGGTTCCTGGCATGGATTCTGGACAGGACTGTGACACCCATCTTAGACACTGCATATGGGACTACTTTTATATCAGGCCAGCCCTCCTTCTGCTGTACTCCTTTCTTTGTGTCTTTCACAAACTAGTTCATGAGCCCCACCAGCTCCTCCTCTGTGATGGTCTTGCTTATAAACTTCTGCTGCAGATCTGGGCTGCACTTCTTAAGGGCTATGAGGGTTATTATGCTAGACATATTCACCACTCTGCCTAAAATGCAACAGAGAGAGTCATGTAGCATGGCATGCACTAGGAGGATGAATACCGAAACTGCTAGTATTTGTCCATTTGGGACAAATTCCCAGTTGGCTGAGTGTTAGTGAAGACTGCCTCTGTAAGTGACGGACATGATACAGTCTTGAACCTTGTCTTACCCATAATGTCTCAGAGGATGTGAGACAAATGATCTCAATCGGTCTGGGCAGTGACCAGCTGTTCCATAAAGAGAAGATCGTGCCTTATACAGGAACGTGCTAAGCAGAGTGATAGGAGGCACTCCCTGACGTCATGAGTAGAGAGCCGCTTTTCCTCATAAGCCCCCTTTGGGACCACATGGAGATCTTGTGGCCACTCGGGCAGTGTTGTATAAATAGGTGTCTACGGAACCACAAAGAGCTGATCACTTAACTGAGGGCCTCTTGAAGGTGAGCAGACTGCATCGGGTCTGGTAGATTGTCACCGTGCTCTCAGTAGGAAAAACAAGTCTCCTCAGTGGGCTGAACTGCAAGGGTTTTCTCCTTTTGGGGTTGTTATTGGCTCAGAAGGAGTGACTAATGTCCTGGCAGTATGGTCATGGAAAGGAGCTTTGGAAAACGAATCTGTTAAATGGATGCTATTAAGAGAAATGATGTTGGTGCTAAAACATGGATGACCCCTAAGAGCATTATTCAAAATTAAAAAGCCAGTCACAAAAGACCGCTCATGGTGTGATGCTCCATACATGGGATGTCCGGAAAAGGAAATGGAGGGAGAGAGTGTAGATTGGTGGTTGCTTGGGGCAGGGGGGATGGGGGAACAGAGGGCTGGTAGCTAAGGGCACCGGATCTCCCTGGGCTCTGGACAGTGTGCTAATCTAGAAGCAGTGGTGGTTGCATAACTCTGTCCATTACTAAACTCCGCGGAGTTGGATACCTGATGGGGGAAGCGTCCGATATGTGAACTGTATCTCAATAAAGCTGTTAAAAGTGTAAACATTCACAGAGTTCTCACTAACTCGTTTTTGACAGTATAGTTTGTATTTATAACAGTGTACTTATATTGAAATGAGTAATTGTTTACAGTTTTAATATTGAAATGAGTATCTATTTTCTTAATAGCTTTTTCAAAAGAAATGCATAGCGTAATTAAAGAGAAATAGAAGGACAAGTGTTTATCACTTTAGAGAGTGTATCCTTTAATTCGAGAATATGAATTTAGGGGGATGGGGGGAATGCCATGGAATGTGGGAAAGGACATACATGGCCGAGATACTGACTGCCTGGTGAAGACGGTGGGGGGCACCTGGTGGTTGTAGATTCTTGTTTTTTTGTGTGCGTGTGGCTCAATTAATTCAGTAAAACTCTATTTTGAAGAAACGATTTGAAATGAAGAATCAACATCTGCTATCCCTCATTGTCCTTAGGCTCACAGTTGTCTTGTTTTCTCCTTCCATGCCAAAAACCAGAGCAAACACGGGCCTTGGAATGTGTTCTGCCCCCACAGAGAACTGGCGAAGTCATTCAGGATTGTCTTTGTGTCTCAGGTTGTGAAGTATGGGAGAGGAGGGACGGTATTGGTTTTTGTTGTGCTAGTTATGATTTCTCCTAGATAGTCTCCCCAAAGAGGGAAAGTCCTGGTAACATGGCTGCAAGGCTGCCATCCCCTCAAGTAATGGAAAAACTCTCCTATGTCAAAAGGCAAGAAAACCCTGCTTTCTCACTGAGAAGACAACCTGCATTTCCATGTCCAGGAAGTCCAGTTTCCCTGAGGCAAGATGAATTGTTTGATGAGAACCTGCCTTAGCAAATGCAGGAGACCACTCACTCCTCTTTCTGGTCCAAGGCCAACACACAGCATGGACCAACACTGTTCAGTCAGTGAGGAAAATTTCTCGGCCAGAAGTCATTTTTGCTTCCTAAGGGAATACCTGTAGGATGTGTGGTGGTGGCACAAGGAATCCATCCCACTCAAGTGTTATGGTGAGTGAAGGAGTCGGTGACATCTGAGAGCTGTCCTTTGGATGCCAGTGAAGCCAGTGTTCGAAGAAGTCATAGAAATTTCAAGGACAGTAGAGGAATCCGGGGCAGGACAGAGAGTCAAGTCCCTGCATGTCGTCGGTTCATGCTAGAGATCTTAATCTTTCTAAAATCATCAGCTTGTCTTAATGAGTGTAGTAAAAGGGTGGTGGTTCCCCGCATCACGTTCTCGTGGGGAAGTATTACAGTAGTTGACAAGCAAGGAATTCTGGGAGTTTGTTTTGTGCAGAGTATAGAAGGGGAAGGGAGCGGATGGGCCTGGAGTTTGGCAGGTCTGATGACAGAGATGCCTACAGGTGATGCCCAGGGCTTGGGCTTTGCCCCTGAAGGACTTTTGAGAGTATGTGGCCTCTCAGAGAGCAGAGAGAATGCCCTGAGAGGAAGAGACTGAAGAAGCAGGGCATCTTAGGAGTGGTGCAATGATCCAGAATTGACAGGCGAGTGTGTGTTGTAGAGCTGGGATGGAGAAGAGGCATGGGGACAAAGCCCATAGGACAACTCGTAGGACCTGGTCCCTAATCAGGCGCTGGGCATGGTGACCTCATTATTCATGGTTAGTGGGATGGTGGGGTCTGTGATGAGGGTGATTTTGGGTAATGGTGAGTGTCATTAGGTAGTGTAGATGTTTAGATGGCGGTATAAGTTGGGGGCTGAAGGGGTGGGATTTGGGGAGGGGGTAGAGGGCACCCTGAGGAGAAGGAGAAGCAGGAAGAGAACGATGTGTGTCTGGAGCTCTGGGAATGTTTTAGGCAGGTAACCGATGTTAGGGGGGCCTGAGAAGTTTGGAGAGGGAGGAGTCCACTAGTCTGAATAAAATTCCTGGGAGACAGGCAGAGGGAGGAGAAAGGGTCGACAAAGAATCCTCAGGGAATTTCCCCTGTGAGTGGCATGCAGTCACTAAAGGCCTCTCTGAGGAGAGATTTGAATGAAGACTTGAGGAAAGGACAGAGCCAGTTGTGAGATCAGGGGTTCAGAGGGCGATGGTGACTTCAGGACGAGTGTGTAAGAGTCCTGAGGCAGAGAGGCACCTGTCCAGGTGGAGACACAGCAGTCAGGCTGGTGAGGCTGAGCAGGGAGAGGGGCCTGAGTCTGTAGATGGGACAGAGAGGCAGGGGCAGAACATACCAGAAACACCACAGCTTGGGCCCCTGATGAGGCTCACCTTGGGCTTTCATTAGAGGCAGCAGTTCTGTGCACACAGCTCGGGTACCAAAGAAGTTTGTTTTCATGGTCACTTCTGCCTGAATATGAAGGGGTGTGGGATCAGCAGCTGTTAGGTGAGGGGAGAATAGATTAATGAATAGTAGCCATGGGAGAGGATTCCAGGAGTGACAGTTACATGTTCTTGGATGTGCAACCTGGTGCATTGTCATTAATCTCTGGGCTAGTGACCTGTAATTTCCCAATGTGATGTGTGTGGTTTGTTAATGCCGTGTACCTTGGCATGTTGGCATCATTTCAGGAGGTTAACCGGACTGTGCTGTTGGGATCTGTATCTCTCTGTTTGTAGTTGTGTTTATTACAAAATACGTTAAACATTCACTGAAATGCTCTGATCCAAACCGATTTAAACTTGCAAAAATCTCCGTCAGATCCCTGAGATTAATCCACCGCAATGCCACGGAGCTCTGGGCTTAAAGGGTTGCTACCGCCAGAGGCTTCTTCTCTCCCTGTGCCTGCAGTCTAGCCTCTCTCCCTAGGGAGGCCCTTCTCGACCCCATAGGAGCTCTGACCCTCCAGCAGCATTCAGGGACCACGCCCAACCCCCACGGGAAGTGCCCTGAGAGAGGTCTCCAGCCCTAAGTCTTCCCGGGTCCTTATGCTTCAATGCGATGGCCGCGTTGTTGACCAGCACGTTCAGGGCCCCGTACTCCTTGCGCAGGCAGTCACGCAGGGTGCGGATGCTCTGCAGGTCGTCGATGTCCAGCTGGTGGAAGTGGGGACTCAGGCCCTCGGCCTTGAGCTGCTGTACGGCCGCCCGGTCCCGTGCCTCGTCCCGCGCCGTGAGCACCACGTCCCCCGTGAACTGCCGGCACAGCTGCTGCACGATGGCGAAGCCGATGCCCTTGTTGGCCCCGGTCACCAGAGCCACACGGGGGGCTGACGCCATGGCCGCGTGCAGAGCAAGCATTGCCCTGTGTGCTGAGCAGATGGTGCTGTGGGCCCCACGGAGGGCTGGCGGTGCAGAGGCTGACAAGGACAGAGATGCCAGTGCACTTGTGCTCTAGGATCCAGCACTGTGGCTCCCAGTGCCCAAGGCCCCACCTCAGTCCCTCCATTGTAGGAGGGACCAAATGTTCCAGTTCTGTCCCTCCAGCAGCTGCACCTTGAACCCGGCCGAGACTCTACCCTCTTAAGGTCCCTCTTTTGAGGCAAACAATGGTTCAGGTTGGACTGAAATGCTCGCGAAATGATAGGTGGTTGGTGATGGGATAAGGGGGCTAGGGATTGACGGTAGTTGACCTAAAATAATTTTGGGAAAACCACAAAAGGGAAAAAGGAATGAGACATTGTCTCGGGAATGGTCCTTTCTGTGCAGAATGGGAATTGGGTTCTTCCGAGGTGCAGTGAAATTTCTGGCGTGGGGAAAGTGCTTCTGAGGATAGAGGTCCCCTTCCTTTCGTAGGAGAAACTCAAGAAGGAGAAACAGAGAATCAGTCCTGTGCTGAGACTTGGCTGTGGGCAGGGCTCTCGCTCTGTGTGATTCTGAGGATCTCCAGGTGGAGGAGATGTTTATGAAGCCGCTGGGGGCCAAGGTATTGATTGGAATGTTGGATTTCATGATTACATAATCCCATTGGCCTAAAGTGCCTACTTTATGGGTTAGTTGAAGGTCACAGTTTAGAAGTATTTTATATATTGAGATGTTGTTTTAAAATAAGGCAAAAAGCCCTATGTGACCTCAGAGTATTTTTGCAAATTTGCAGTGGAGATCCTGTGTATTCTAGTAGACATCGATAGTCCTCATTTGTCAGTGTAGAAATGCAAGTAAGCAAAAAAAGAAAGAGAAAAAATTAAGGGCAAAACAACAGGGAGGAAATTTTCAGCCTTTTTCACATGAAAAACTTGAAAAATAAGGACCCTACCCCTGCTTCCAGGGTCTCTCACCTTTCATTTGGCTGAGGCTGAAAAGCCCTGGCGTAGAGTGAAAAATAATCAGTATAGAAGAGGCACCTTTCCAACATGCATATTCCTGTGAAGGGAGGCATGCGGTGGACGTTCAGTCAGGCCCACCGGGAGCCTGGCGTCGATGGGGCGGTAAGAATCTTCTCGTCACACTGGGGTCTTGGGCCTCACTCCCGGGCACTCATCACCACACGCAGACCATCCTCAGTTTTCTCCGTTGTCTCAGAGGGCCCTGTGGATGTGTCTATGTTCTCTCTGCCATTTCACACTTGGTAATTTTTTTTTTCCCAGTGCGTTTGATAATCAGAGACCACAGGGGTGTCTTCCCTTCATGGTGTCGTCCATGCTCTACTCGAGGCCTGTACAATGGGCTGCATGCCACGTCCAACCTTGCTCTTGGTTTGTATACTGTCTGTGGTTACTTTCGTGCTACAACAGCAGACCTGGGAGGATCGACAGGAGCGTGTGGCCTGAGAAGCCAAACATATTACTTTCTGCCTCTTGTGTAACGTGTGCTTACCCTTGAGTGAAACTCCGACTGCTCCTGGTCTTATTAGGTGTAGTGCACTTCTCAGCTGGCTCAGCATAGAAAGAGTCTGCACAAATAGGCATGGATAGAGAACATTTATTCATTATTTCTGATTTCATTTATTCTGTCCCTTTATTACAGAAGAAATCAAAAAACCTCCTCTGAGTTAGTAGGCTCCTCAAATTGAATATTCAGCAGGGATATTTTACACTTTCTTTTTTTCTGTGTATAGGGATATTATTGACAGTGGAAGACATTTCCATTCATTATGTCATCAATTGTACTTTTTCTATTCCTATATTGGAAAAGAAATTTGAAGTGACTTCAAAGAATTTGTCGTCAATTCAATGTCATTACTCCTTCGGGATAGTGATTCTTTTTCTATTCTTTTTCCTCCCTCCCTCCCTCCTCTCCCTTCCCCTCCCTCCTTCTTCCTTCCTTCTTTCTTTCTTTCTTTCTTTCTTTCTTTCTTTCTTTCTTTCTTTCTTTCTTTCTTTCTTATGAATACTGTTGACAATATAAGAGTTGTTTTGGTCAGATGATGACGGGATCAGAGTGGGCCCAGGAAGGTAACTGAGAGATGGGTCCCCATCGTCGAACTTTCTTCTCCATAAGAATGTCTCCATGAGGCCTCTCAACATCCGAGGGCAAAAGAGCCAAGTAGACAGGGGTCTCTGCTCCTTCTTCTGGGCTTTTGATGCCTTTTGGTCCACCCATGTCTGTTCTCACCCACCCAGGGCAGCAGGCATTCAGGAGGATCTTGTCCCCTCTCCTCTGCTCACTCAGGTTCCTGGCATGGATTCTGGACAGGACCGTGACACCCATCTTGGACACTGCATATGGGAGTACGTTTACATCAGGCCATCCCTCCTTCTGCTGTACTCCTTTCTTTGTGTCTTCCACAAACTTGTTCATGAGCCCCACCAGCTCCTCCTCTGTGATGGTCTCATTCATAAATTTCTGCTGCAGTTCTGGGCTGCATGATTTAAGGGCTGCGAAACTCATTATGCTAGACACATTCACCACTCTGCCTAAAATACAACAGAGAGAGTCATGTAGCATGGCATGCACTAGGATGATGAATACCGAAACTGCTAGTATTTGTCCATTTGGGACAAATTCCCAGTTGCCTGAGTGTTAGTGAAGACTGCCTCTGTAAGTGATGGACATGATACAGTCTTGAACCTTGTCTTACCCATAATGTCTCAGAGGATGTGAGACAAATGATCTCAATCGGTCTGGGCAGTGACCAGCTGTTCAATAAAGAGAAGATCGTGCCTTATACAGGAACGTGCTAAGCAGAGTGATAGGAGGCACTCCCTGACGTCATGAGTAGAGAGCCGCTTTTCCTCATAAGCCCCCTTTGGGACCACATGGAGATCTTGTGGCCACTCGGGCAGTGTTGTATAAATAGGTGTCTATGGAACCACAAAGAGCTGATCACTTAACTGAGGGCCTCTTGAAGGTGAGCAGACTGCATCGGGTCTGGTAGACTGTCACCGTGCTCTTGGTAGGGAAAAACAAGTCACCTCAGTGGGCTGAACTGCAAGCGTTTTCTCGTTTTGGGTTTGTTATTGGCTCAGAAGGAGTGACTAATGTCCTGGCAGTATGGTCATGGAAAGGAGCTTTGGAAAACGAATCTGTTAAATGGATGCTTTTAAGAGAAATGATGTTGGTGCTACAACGTGGATGACCCCTAAGAGCGTTATTCAAAATTAAAAAGCCAGTCACAAAAGACCGCTCATGGTGTGATGCTCCATACATGGGATGTCCGGAAAAGGAAATGGAGGGAGAGAGTGTAGATTGGTGGTTGCTTGGGGCAGGGGGGATGGGGGAACAGAGGGCTGGTAGCTAAGGGCACCGGATCTCCCTGGGCTCTGGACAGTGTGCTAATCTTGAAGCAGTGGTGGTTGCATAACTCTGTCCATTACTAAACTCCGCGGAGTTGGATACCTGATGGGGGAAGCGTCCGATATGTGAACTGTATCTCAATAAAGCTGTTAACAGTGTAAACATTACAGAGTTCTCACTAACTCGTTTTTTAAAGTATATTTAGTATTTATAACAATGAACTTATATTGACATGTATGAGTAATTGTTTACAGTTTTTATATTGAAATGAGTATCTATTTTCTTAATATCTTTTTCAAAAGAAATGCATAGTGTAAGTTAAAGAGAAATAGAAGGATGTGTCTTTATCACTTTAGAGAGTGTACCTGAGATACTGACTGCCTGGTTAAGAAGGTGGTCAGTAAATGTTCACAGCGGCATTGTCCACAATAGCTAAATTGTGGAAGGAGCCGAGATGCCCTTCAACAGATGAATGGATACAGAAGCTGTGCTTCATATATACAATGGAATATTACTCAGCCATCAGAAAGTACGATTATCCAACATTTGCAGCCACATGGACGGGATTGGAGGAGATAATGCTAAGTGAAATAAGTCAAGCAGAGAAAAACAATTATCATATGGTTTCACTCATTTATAGAACATAAGAAATAGCAGGGAGATCGGTAGGAGAAGGAAGGGAAGAATGAAAGGGGGGTAAACAGAAGGCGGAATGAACCATGAGAGACTATGGACTCTGGGAAACAAACGGAGGGCTTCAGAGGGGCGGGGGTGGGGGACTGGGATAGGCCGGTGATGGGTATTAAGGAGGGCACGTATTGCATGGAGCACTGGGTGTTACACGCAAACAATGAATCATGGAACACTACATCAAAAACTAAGGATGTACTGTATGGTGACTAACATAACATAATAACAAATTAAAAAAAAAGAAGGCGGTGGGCACCTTGTGCTTGTAGATACTTTTCTTTTGTGTGTGTGCGTGTGGCTTAATTATTTAATTAAACTCTTTCTTGAAGAAAGGATTTAAAAAGAAGAAGAATCAACATCTGGTATCCCTCATTGTCCTTAGGCTCCAGTTGTCTTGTTTTGTCCTTCCATGCCAAAAAATAGAGCAAACTCGGGCCTCTGGAATGTGTTCTGCACCTACAGAGAACTGGTGAAGTCATTCAGGATTGTTTTTTGTGTCTTAGGTTGTGAAGTATGGGAGAGGAGTGACAGTATTAGCTTTTGATTATCCTAGCTCGGATTTCTCCCAGATAGTCTCCCCAAAGAGGAAAACTCCTGGTAACATGGCCGCAGTGGCTGCCATCCCCTCAAGTAATGGAAGAACTCTCCTATGTCAAAAGGCAAGAAAACTCTGCTTTCCCACTGAAAAGACAGCTTGCATTTCCATGTCCAGGAAGTCTAGTTTCGCATGGGTGAGATGGTTTGATGAGAACCTGCCTTAGCAAATGCAGGGGAGCACTCACTCGTCTTTCTGGTCCAAGGCCAACACACAACGAGTACCAACACTGTTCAGTCTGTGAGAAAAATTTCTCGGCCAGAAGTCATTTTTGCCTCCTAAGGGAATACCTGTAGGATGTGTGGTGGTGGCACAAGGAACTCCATCCCACTCAAGTGTTGTGGTGCACAAAGGAGTCAGTGACATCTGAGAGATGTCTTTGGATGCCAGTGAAGCCAGTGTTCGAAGAAGTCGTAGAACTTTCCAGGACAGAAGAGGAATCGGGGGCAGTACAGAGAGTCAAGTGTACTTGCATGTCCTTGGTTCAAGCCTGACATCTTAATCTTTCTAAAAGCATCTGCTTGTCTTAATGTGTGTAGTAAAAGGGTGGTGGTTCCCCGCATCACGTTCTCGTGGGGGAAGTATTACAGTAGTTGACAAGCAAGGAATCCTGGGAGTTGTTTTGTGCAGAGCATTGAACAAGGGGAAGGGGAGTGGATGGGCCTGGAGTTTGGCAGGTCTGATGACAGAGATGCCTACAGGTGATGCCCAGGGATTGGTCTTTGCTCCTGAAGTACTTTTGGGAGTAAGCAAGCCCTCGGAGAACACAGAGAATGCCCCGAGAGGAAGAGACTGAAGAAGCCGCGTGTCTTAGGAAGGTTGCAATGATCCAGAAATGACAGGCGAGTGTGTGTTGTAGAGCTGGGATGGAGGAGAAGCGTGGGGACAAAGCCCATAGGACAACTCGTAGGACCTGGTCCCTAATCAGGCGCTGGGCATGGTGACCTCATTATTCATGGTGAGTGGGATGGTGGGGTCTGTGATGAGGGTGATTTTGGGTGATGGTGACTGTCACTAGGTAGTGCAGATGTTTAGATGGGGGTGTAGGTTGGGGGCTGAAGGGGTGGGATTTGGGGAGGGCGTAGAGGGCATCCTGAGGAGAAGTAGAAGCAGGAAGAGAACGATGTGTGTCTGAACTTCTGGGAATGTTCTAGGCAGGTGACCAATGTTAGGGGGGCCTGAGAGGTTTGGAGTGGGAGGAGTCCACCAGTATGAATAAAATCTCTGGGAGACAGGCAGAGGGAAGAGAAAGACTCCAAAAAGAATCCTCAGGGAACTTCCCTTGTGAGAGGCATGGAGTCAGTAAACGGCCTCTCTGAGGAGAGCTGAGAATGGTGAACTCATTATTCATGGTCAGTGGATGGTGGGGTCTGTGGTCACGATGATTTTGGTAAAGTACAAGAGTCAGCTGGAAATGTTTTAGATGTTTAGATGGGGATGAGGTTGGGAATCTGAAGGGGTGATATTTGGGGAGACATGGGAGGTCATGAGGAAGAGGAGAGGCAGGAAAAAAACATTTGTATTTAGAGCTCTGGGAAAGTTCTAAGCAGGTGACTGGCGTTAGGAGACCTGAGAAGTTTGGAGAGGGAGGAGTCCACTAGTCTGAATAAAATCCCTGGGAGACAGGCAGAGGGAGAAGAAAGGGTCCAGGAAGGAATCCTCAGGGAATTTCCCCTGTGAGTGGCATGGAGTCAGTAAAGGCCTCTCTGAGGAGAGATATGAATGAAGACTTGAAGGAAACACAGAGGCAGTTGTGAAGGACCAGCGGGTCAGAGGACACTGCCGACTGCAGGACCAGTGTGTAAGAGTCCTGAGGCAGAGGGGCACCTGTCCAGGAGGAGACACAGCAGTCAGGCTGGTGAGGCTGAGCAGGGAGAGGGGCCTGAGTCTGTAGATGGGACAGAGAGGCAGGGGCAGATCATACCAGAAACACCACAGCTTGAGCCCCTGATGAGGCTCACCTTGGGCTTTCATTAGAGGCAGCAGTTCTGTGCACACAGCTCGGGTACCAAAGAAGTTTGTTTTCATGGTCACTTCTGCTTGAATATGAAGGGGTGTGGGATCAGCAGCTGTTAGGTGAGGGGAGAATAGATTAATGAATAGTAGCCATGGGAGAGGATTCCAGGAGTGACAGTTACATGTTCTTGGACGTGCAACCTGGTGCATTGTCATTAATCTCTGGGCTAGTGACCTGTAATTTCCCAGTGTGACGTGTGTGGTTTAATGCCGTGTAGCTTGGCAAGTTGGCATCATTCCAGGAAGTTAAGCGGAAAGTGCTGTTGGGATTTCTGTGTCTCTCTGTTTGCAGTTTGCGTTTATCACAAAATAAGTTAAACATTCACTGAAATGCTCTGATCCAAATCAAATTAATCTTGCAAAAATCTCCGTCAGGTCCCTGAGATTAATCCACGGCAATGCCACGGAGCTCTGGGCTTAAAGGGTTGCTACCGCCAGAGGCTTCTTCTCTCCCTGTGCCTGCAGTCTAGCATCTGTCCCTAGGGAGGCCCTTCTCGACCCCATAGGAGCTCTGACCCTCCAGCAGCATTCAGGGACCACGCCCAACCCCCACGGGAAGTGCCCTGAGAGAGGTCTCCAGCCCTAAGTCTTCCCGGGTCCTTACGCTTGAATACGATGCCCGCGTTGTTGACCAGCACGTCCAGGCCCCCGTACTCCTTGCGCAGGAAGTCGCGCAGGACCCGGATGCTCTGCAGGTCGTCGATGTCCAGCTGGTGGAAGCGGGGACTCAGGCCCTCGGCCTGGAGCTGCTGCACAGCTGCCCGGCCCCGCGCCTCGTCCCGCGCCGTGAGCACCACGTCCCCCGGGAACTGCCGGCACAGCTGCTGCACGATGGCGAAGCCGATGCCCTTGTTGGCCCCGGTCACCAGCGCCACTCGGGAGGCTGACGCCATGGCGGTGTGCAGCGCAAGCACTGCCCTGTGTGCTGAGCAGATGGTGCTGTGGGCCCCACGGAGGGCTGGCGGTGCAGAGGCTGACAAGGACAGAGATGCCAGTGCACCTGTGCTCTAGGATCCAGCACTGTGGCTCCCAGTGCCCAAGGCCCCGCCTCAGTCCCTCCATTGTAGGAGGGGCCAAATGTTCCAGTTGTGTCCCTCCATCAGCTGCACCTTGAACCCGGCCGAGATTCTACCCTCTTAAGGTCCCTCTTTTGAGGCAAACAATGGTTCAGGTTGGACTGAAATGCTCGCGAAATGATAGGTGGTTGGTGATGGGATAAGGGGGCTAGGGATTGACGGTAGTTGACCTAAAATAATTTTGGGAAAACCACAAAAGGGAAAAAGGAGTGGAGACATTGTCTCGGGAATGTGTCCTTTCTGTGCAGACTGGGAATTGGGTTCTTCCGAGGTGCAGTGAAATTTCTGGCGTGGGAAAAGTGCTTCTGAGGATACAGGTCCCCTTCCTTTCGTAGGAGAAACTCAACAAGGAGAAACAGAGAATCAGTCCTGTGCTGAGACTTGGCTGTGGGCAGGGCTCTCGCTCTGTGTGATTCTGAGGATCTCCAGGTGGGAGGGGATGTTTATGAAGCCGCTGGGGGCCAAGGTATTGATTGGATTGTTGGATTTAATGATTACATAATCCCATTGGCCTAAAGTGCCTACTTTATGGGTTAGTTGAAGGTCACAGTTCAGAAGTATTTTATATAATGAGGTGTTGTTTTAAAATAAGGCAAAAAGACCTATGTGACCTCAGAGTATTATTGCAAATTTGCAGTGGAGATCCTTTGTGTTCTTGTTGACATCGATAGTCCTCATTTGTCAGTTTAGAAATACAAGTAAGAAAAAAAAAAAAGAATAAAATTAAATGCAAAATACAGGGAGGAAGTTTTCAGCCTTTTTTGACATGAAAAACTTGAAAAATAAGGACCCTACCCTTGCTTCCAGGGTCTCTCACCTTTCATTTGGGTGAAGCTGAAAACCCCTGGCGTAGAGTGAAAAATAATCAGTATAGAAGAGGCACCTTTCCAACATGCATATTCCTGTGAAGGGAGGCATGCGGTGGACGTTCAGTCAGGCCCACCGGGAGCCTGGCATGGATGGGGCGGTAAGAATCTTCTCGTCACACTGGGGTCTTGGGCCTCACTCCCGGGCACTCATCACCACACACAATCCATCCTCAGTTTTCTCCGTTGTCTCAGAGGGCCCTGTGGATGTGTCTATGTTCCCTCTGCCATTTCACACTTGGTAATTGTTTTTTTTCCCAGTGCGTTTGATAATCAGAGACCACAGGGGTGTCTTCCCTTCATGGTGTCGTCCATGCTCTACTCGAGGCCTGTACAATGGGCTGCATGCCACGTCCAACCTTGCTCTTGGTTTGTATACTGTCTGTGGTTACTTTCGTGCTACAACAGCAGACCTGGGGAGATCGACAGGAGCGTGTGGCCTGAGAAGCCAAACATATTACTCTCTGCCTCTTGTGTAACGTGTGCTTACCCTTGAGTGAAACTCCGACTGCTCCTGGTCTTATTAGGTGTAGTGCACTTCTCAGCTGGCTCAGCATAGAAAGAGTCTGCACAAATAGGCATGGATAGAGAACATTTATTCATCCCCGGGGTTCATTATTTCACTGATTTCATTTATTCTGTCCCTGTATCACAGAAGAAATTAAAAAAAAAATCTTCCCTGAGTTAGTAGGCTCCTCACATTGAATACTCAGCAGGGATATTTTATATATGTATTTTTTCTGAGGATAGGGAAATTATTGACAGTAGAAGAGTCCTTTTGGTCAAAGGAGGGGACTATCATAAGGGATCCATGGACGGATCCGTGAATGAAGCTCACCATTTTTCCACTTTCTTCTCCATAACAAACTCCCCATGAGGCTCCTCAGCATCTGAGGGCAAAAGGGCCAAGTAGACAGGGGTCTCTGCTCCTTCCTCTGGGCTTTTAGTGGCTCTAGGTCCTGCCATGTCTGTTCTCACCCACCCGGGGCAGCAGGCGTTCAGAAGGATCTTGTCCCCTCTCCTCTGCTCACTAGGTTCCTGGCGTGGATTCTGGACAGGACGGTGACACCGATTTTTGTCACTCCATAGGCGGTGTCAGGCCAGCCCTCTTTCCTGTGCACGCCTTTCTTTGTGTCTTCCACGAACTTGTTCATGAGCCCCACCAGCTCCTCCTCGGTGATGGTCTTGCTTCTAAACTTCTGCTGTAGTTCTGGGCTGCAGTTTTTCAGTTCTCTCAGACTCCCCATGCTAGACACGTTCACCACTCTGCCTAAAATACAGCACAAAGTGTCATGTAGAAAGACACAGGAATGACGAATAGCAATTTTGCTAAGATATTGTTGGAGAAAATTTCCACTTGAGACTTCATTAATTTGCTATGAGCGTTAAGGAGGACTGTCTGTGTGAGTGACGACTACGATACGGTCTTGAAACTTGTCATACCCACAGTCTCTGATGATGCCTGAGAAATACTCTAAGGGGGAGGCACTGAGCAGGTGTTCTGCGGGAAAATGGAAACGCTGTAAAGAACCTGCTAAGGAGAATGTAAGAAGACATTCACTACTTTCAAGAGTGGATGACCTCTTTCTCCCTCAGGCCACCTTTGGGACCACTTGAGGATCTTATGATCAGTGGGGAGGCGTCTACAATCAGGTCTGTACAGACCAGTAAACAACTGAATGGTGTAAGGAGGGCCGTTCCATCTGGTTTGGAAGGCTGCTATTCTGTTTGAGGATGGTAAGGACAGATTATTAGCCTGGTCTGACTTGCATGGTGATGAGTCTATGATGGGGATTTTATGAACTTGGGAGTGTGTTATGGCCTGAGAATACAGTCATGGAGAGAGGCAGTGGAAAACCAGGGGACTGAAAGAGATCTGTGTAGGGGCATGGCCTTATGGAAGTCAGTGGGACAATTCAGGGGGCAGATTAAAGCTGGACATGTCAATGCCCCTCAGAAGAACCCTTCCCAGGACTGGAATGGGAGTGGAACCAGCAAGTGGATATCTTGTTGTGCCTGTATGAAGTGGCCATCTAGTCCGTGAGAGGAGTGGAAATGGGAGAGCTGGAGCAATGCATGCAGAGCTGGGGTAATTGTTGACATGGACTCGTGCACCCTGTGAGGCAAAAAATGCTAATGACTCTTGTGTTTCTCAGCAAAAGAGTCAAAGCCTGGAGATGGTTATGGGAGAGATGGCCCAAGGGGAAGGTCCTGCACAGAGCTGGCAAGTTGGGTGGAAGGTAGTAGCTTGAGAGGCTCCAAATGGGTCCGGACGAGTCAAGGAACTATTATGGACCAAGCTTTGGTTAAACCCAGAAGATGCCAGTGTTCAAGCAGTATAGCGGGATGAGAACAGAAGATGCTGCAACTTTTTGGACTAAGGTGTTACATTTCTGCAGGCCAAGCAACACGTTCTCTTCTGCAGACAAGTGTTTCCACAGAGAACTGGAACAGGCCTCTGGATCCCCGGTTGTCTCAAACACGAGATAAAGGTACGTGGGGCTTAGACACATTCACTGCACGTATTCACACTCAGCATGAGTGGGGTGGGTGCCAAGGGACCATCCCACTGGACAGATTCCTCTGCTTCGCTGGGGATTCTGGGGAGAGGGTGTGGGGGAAGATGCTAACTTGACCTTATAGTTCTTCCCTACATTATCTCAACTTCCTTTTCTTCCCACTCTTACCGTGGTCCCAGGACCAGGGCTGCAATTGTGGAAATGGGAAGCAGGGATAATTTTGAAAGAAGAAACTGTATAACTATAGCTTTAAGTCCTTATGTGGGAATTCCTAAGGGAATAATGGAGCGAATTGTCTCTTCCCCCACCTGGGAAACCTGGATGACAGTGAACATAGCTGTGGTTAAAAGAATCCACTCATTCTAGATTTATGCAGCCTTTTCCTATAGTAATGGGAGTGGACTGGAGGGAAGGCACTCCTTCGACTAGTATCATTGCAGGTAATCAGGACCAGCTCAGAGGCTGAACGTGATGTCCCTTTGAAAGGTGAATGGGGATGTCAGGTGGAAGAGGGAGGTGGGAGGAGGAGGAATGAGGATAATGCATGAACAGGGGGTTATGCAACAAGAGACATCCAATATTACAGCCCGGGGTGGGGGGCAGTACAGGTGCCCCATCCATGTGGAAATGTACCACTGGTGTGTGGCTGTCAGCAACTCTGGCCACATGTGAGTGTGCAGGCCTCCTGGCGACCATGAGGAGGGGTCTTCCCCCAGGCTGGACAGGTCTGGGAAGACATCCTGAGGAGCGTGAGTGGCAGGAAGAGAAGGATGTGTGTCTGGAGGTCTGGGAATGTTCTAGGCAGGTGACCTAGTGTGAGTAAAATCCGTGGGAGAGAGAGTGAGGGAACAGAAAGGGTCCAGGAAGGAATGATCAGGGTTCTGCACCTGTGAGTAGCATGGAGTGAGTAAAAGGCCTCTGTGAGGAGAGATTTGAATGATGACTTGACGGGTCAGGCAGAGGCAGTAGTGAAGGACCAGTGGGAAAAAGGGCGCTGCTGACTGAAGGACGAGTGTGTAAGAGTCCTGAGGCAGCGGGGCACCTGTCCAGGTGGAGACACAGCAATCAGGCCGGTGAGGCTGAGCAGGGAGAGGGGCCAGGGTTCTGTAGATGAGGCCAGAGAGGCAGGGGCAGATCATTCCAGAAACACCACAGCTTGGGCCCCTGATGAGGCTCACCTTGGGCTTTCATTAGAGGCAGCAGTTCTGTGCACACAGCTCGGGTACCAAAGAAGTTTGTTTTCATGGTCACTTCTGCTGGAAGGTGAAGGGGTGTGGGATCAGCAGCTGTTAGAGGAGGAGAATAGATTTTTTTAAAATTGTATTTTAGTTACACTCAATTAATTTACGTGTAGTGTGTTATTAATTTCAAAGTGGAGGTCGTGATTTATCATCAGTCGCATATAACTCCCAGTCGTCATCACATCACGTGCCCTCCTTAATGCCCCTCACCCAGTTACCCCATCCCCCACCCACCTCCTCTCCAGCAACCCTCAGTTTGTTATCTATAATTAAGAGTCTCTTATGGCTTCTCTCCCTCTCTGATTTCGTCTTATTTTATTTTGAGAAGGAGGATAGATTAATAAGCAGTATCCATCAGGGAAGATTCCATGTAGTGACAACAACATAGTTTTGCATGTACCATCTGGTGAATTCTCGGGAATGTCTGTGTTAGTGAACGGTATTGTCCCAGTGTGATCTATCTGGTGCATTGCCGCTGCGTGGCTTTGTTGGTTGACGCCATCGGGTGAGGGCAAGGGAAGGGAGCACAATGGGATCTCTGGGTATCTGTGTTTGTAATTTGTTGTTTATTACAAAATAAGTTAAACATTCACCAAATGGCTCACATCCAATCAGAGAGAAACTTGCAAAATCTGGTGAGTTACCCGATGATCTGATCCATGGCAATGCCAAGAGGCTCTGGCTGGAAAGGCGTGCAAGTCCCGGAGGCTTCTGCTCTCCTTGTGCCTCCAGTCTGACCTCCTTCCCTAGGAAGGCCCTTCTAGATCCCATAGGAGCTTGGGTCCCACAGTAGCGGTTTAGGCATCATCCCCAACCCACCCTGGGTGGGTCCCCTAAGGGAGGGGACCTACCCTAAGTGTTCCCATGTTCTTGCTCTTGAAGGCGATGCCTGCGTTGTTGACCAGCACGTCCAGGCCCCCGTACTCCTTGCTCAGAGAGTCGGATATGGCGCAGCTGCTCTGCGTTGATGTCCAGCAGGTGGAAGTGGCAACACAGCCTGCACCTCGTCCCTCACCGTGAGCAGCACGTCCCCCGAGAACTGCTGGCACAGGTGGAGCACGAAGCTGAGGCCCTTGTTGGCCCCAGTCACCAGCAGCAGGGGAGCGGTTGATGACAGCGCTGCGTGCAGGTCAAGCAAGGCCCTGTGTGGTGAGTGGATTGTGTTGTAGGCCATACTGAGGGCTCGTGGTGTAGACAGTCAGAGATACCAATGGAAGTGTGTTGTAGATTCCAGTGCTGTGCCTCCTTCAGCGCAAGGCCCTTCCTCAGTCTCGCCATCAAAGGAGAGACCAAATGTTCCAGAAGGTTCCCTAGTGAGCCTATACCAGATCCACCCCTCCCAGGGTTGCACCCTGAGCCCAATGAGGACTCCTTCCTCTTAGGATCTCAACTCTGAGCCAAGCAGTGGTTCAGGGAGTACTGGTGTGCTCCCCACAACAAAGGTGGTGGGTGACGGGTTAATAGCACTAGAGATTGATAGCATTCAAGTGAACTATTTTGGGAGACCTCAGAGGGAGAACAAAAGAGCAGAGTAATTGTCTTGGGAATGTGTCCTTCCTCCGCAAAATGGGAATGGTTGCTTTCCTCTAAAATACAGTGAAGTTGTCTGTCTAGGGAAACTGCTTCTCAGGATACAGATCCCCTTGCTTTCTTAAGGAAAATCAAGAGGGAGAAATCAGTCCTGTGCTGAGACTTGGCTGTGGGCAGGGCTCCTTCCTCTGTGTGATTCCAGGGGGCCCCAGTGTGAAGGGATGTTTTTGAAAATTAGTGTGAGCCAGGCCAGTGATTGGAATGTTTTATTCCATGGGTACACGTGCCTGTGCTTGTTAGAATGCCTGCTTGTAGTCCAACCTCACACTTAATAAGCAGTATAGACGGTTTGGATTATTTTTTTAAGTATCAAGGAAAAGAGGTCGTTGTGATACCAGGTTTCCAAACTAGCAGTAGAGATTCTATCGTCTTGAGCTAGACATTGATTTTCCTCGTGGGTCAGTTTAGAAATACAAGCTAACAGGAAGGAAATCAACAGCCTTGCAGAAGGGAAAACCTTAAAGGAAACCGGGTACTTCTTTTTTATTTTATTTTATTTTATTTTATTTTATTTATTTTATTTTATTATTTATTTATTTTAATTTAAGTTTTTTTTTTCAATCTCAAAAACATTTTATTAAATGAAAAAAGCAAGTTTCAGAAAGTTATTTAATGTGCAGGAAAGAGTTAAAATGCAAAATGAAACTGCTATCGTTAGAAAGAACTCTTGTATGGTTGGCCTATGGCTAGTGTCTAGGAACTTGAATTTCAGGAGCAGTCCCACTATTCTTTGATAAGAATGATGCATTGAACCTAAACTGTACAACCAATGCAGTTTATGCTGAACACCTGCTTGCTTTCTGGGAGTGTGGAATTTGGGGATATGCCAGCTAGAGGGTGCCTTTGTGACCAGCTCCATATAAAAACCCTGAGCACTGAGTCTTAATGGGCTATAGCAGACAACATTTCAGAAGTGTCCCAATTCATTGTGGAGGAATTAAGCACATCCCGTGTGATTGCACTGGAAGAGATCTTTTGGGCGCTTGTGCCTGATGTCCTGATTTCAGTTCATGTGACTATTTTCTTTGCTAATTTTGCTGTTTAGTATTCTGCTATAATAAATCATAGTGATGAATACAGTTCTATGCTGAATCCTATGAGTGCTCCTAGTGAATAACTGAACTTTGGGGTGGTCTTGGGGACTACTGAATTAGTTCCCTAAACCATTTATATTTAAAAAAAAAAAAGGAAAAAGAAGCACAAGACTAGAAATTTCAGTGGGTATATAATTTTATGTATACATATTTCTTGAAATCTCGAAAGTACACACCAAACTTAGTATAGTGGTTAACTGTGAGGAGACAGGGAAGGAAGAGAAGAGGGGCCTGGGTTTGGTAGAAATTAGTCAAAAGGGCATTTTGGCTCCATCCGTCATGCTGTACTTTATTTCCTTTTTCTAAGAAAAATATACTCATGTAATATCTAGGTGGGAAAATATTTTTAAGTTAATTTAAAAATAATTTCAGCCTCCATGTAGAGTCACAAAATTTTAGAGCCGGTGGGGAATTTAGAGTTCACCTGGTCCTGCCCGTACCTTTAAAAAGGTAGAACCTCAGGCTTCTGCCCTGAGAGTCAAGTATGGCCTTGAGTCACATGGCTTGTAGTTGGGACCACAACTCCCAGTCCAGGATGCTCCCCTAATCTGCAACTGCTTGGTAAGTACTGTAGTCAGAAGAACCAGTTTTCTTCTTCTTCTTCTTTTTCTGTTTTTTGTTATTGCAAAGGTCCAGAAGGTCTCAATTGTTACAACGTGGTTGCATAGCAGCTTCTATCAAAGTTCAGCAAATTATCAATGTCATACTTCCACGTGTAATAAGAGCTGTACTGGAAGAAGATAAGAATTGGACCACAGTTCTCTGGGAAATGTAGTTTGTAAGCGATAACATCCCTAAATCATACCACTCTGCTTTGCTTTTATTTTTTTCTTCTTTGGTAAAATAGGGGGTTAACATATTAAGCAATGGGACTTGTCAGAAACATGATCAGTAGCTTGCAAAAAAGATTTACATCCTATTTCTACTTTTGAAGTACTTCACAAATAAGGACTTTATTTATTTATTTATTTATTTTTTAATAATAATATTTTTTATTATATTATGTTAGTCTCCACACAGTACATCCCTAGTTTTTGATGTAAAGTTCCATGATTCATTACTTGCATATAACACCCAGTGCACCATGCAATACGTGCCCTCCTTAATACCCATCACCAGTCTATCCCATTCCACCCCCACCCAAAGCCCTCAGTTTGTTTCCCAGAGTCCATAGTCTCTCATGGTTCATTCCCCCTTCTGTTTACCCCCCTTTCTTCTTCTCTTTCTTCTCCTACCGATCTTCCTACTTCTTATGTTGCATAAATGAGTGAAACCATATGACAATTGTCTTTCTCTGCTTGACTTATTTCGCTTAGTATTATCTCCTCCACTACTGTCCATGTTGCAGCAAATGTTGAGAAATCATTCTTTTTGATGGCTGAGTAATATTCCATTGTATATATGGACCACATCTTCTTAATCCAGTCATCTGTTGAAGGGCATCTCAGCTCCTTCCACAGTTTGGCTATTGTGGACAATGCTGCTATGAACATTGGGGTGCATATGGCCCTTCTCTTCACTACGTCTGTATCTTTGGGGTAAATACCCAGTAGTGCAATTGGTGGATCAGAGGGTAGCTCAATTTTTAACTTTTTAAGGGACCTG
This sequence comes from Ursus arctos, assembly GCF_023065955.2. NCBI lineage: Eukaryota > Metazoa > Chordata > Mammalia > Carnivora > Ursidae > Ursus > Ursus arctos. Next base: position 50,107 of record NW_026623079.1, on the reverse strand, counting down.
CACACTGTTTTCCAGAGTGGCTGTACCAACTTGCATTCCCACCAACAATGTAGGAGGGATCCCCTTTCTCCACATCCTCTTCATTTTTTAAAAGATTTTATTTTTAAGTAATCTCTGCACCCAACTTGTGCTCGCTCAAACTTACAACTTTAAGATGAAGAGTGCCGAGCTAAACCATTTGAGCCAGCCAGGGGCCCCAAAGGAAACCTCACTTTCAAAATAAAAGACTTAAGCTTGCTTGCATGGGCCTTCAGTTTTCTTTTCTGTTAGCCTGAAAATCCCCGGTGAAGAGTGAAAAGTAATCATGAGAGGAGACGGGTCTGTAGCACATGGATACTTCTGTGAGGGGAGGGACGTGGTGGGTATTCACTGAACCCACGGGGAGCCAGGCTGGATGTGGGGCAGTAGGAACTTCCGCTCAGGGTCATGGATGTGTCAGGCCCCACTACAGGGGCTCATGATGGAGGACACTTTGCCTGGCCATTGTTTTCAGCCTGTCCACCTGTATCAGTTCACTTCCTCTTCACAGCAGTGCTATGACGTACGCCCCCTTGTTCACCTGAGGACACTGACAAAGAGCAACATGCAGGATTTTGCTTAAGGTCACCCGGTTAGGTGGCAGAGCCAGGACCTTTTAGTGTCCTGCTGTTTGTGTTGAGAGCTTTCAAGAGGACAGTGGAAAGAATAGTATTGTGGACAGCCATGTCTTCACCAGACTAGCCGCAACAATGACGAATGTTTCACTATCGTTATGTGTTCCCCTTCTGTTGGTATTTTGCTGACCCTTGTTAATGTTACAAACCCGGTGACCCTTTATCCCTACGTGAATAACACATTCACCTTGGGGAGATTTGACAATCATTCTTTCATTTCCATTGATACCCATCCACATTCACTTTTCCCCTTGTCTCAGCTTGTCCTATGGATGTACCTTAAGCGCCCACTCCCATTTCACACCTCGCAGTTGTTTTTCCCCCAGTGAGTTTGATATTTAACGAGACCACAGAGGATGTCTGTCCTTCATGAGCTTGCCCGTGTCATCGTAGAGGCTGATCAAGTATGCTGGCCAGTGAAATCCAGCCCCATTCATGGTTACTATATGGCCTGTGGTGACTTTCAAGCTACGACAGCAGATTTGAGTATGTCCAACAGAGGCCACTGGTCTTGCAAAGGCAAAAATACTTACTCTCTGGATCTTTCACTAGTGTTTACCAAGTCCTGATTTAAACTGTCCCTTCTCTTGACATGATGTAGGGTCTGTTAGAGTTTTGGGCTGGTTGGCATGGAGCCGTCTGTGCACATGGACACATACTTAGATTGTTTATTCATCTATGATTTCCATTCATTATGTCATCAATTGTACTTTTTCTTCTCCTGTATCAGAGTTGAAATTAGAAGTCACTTCAAAGAATTTGTCACCAATTCAATGTGATTACTCCATAGGGATAGTGATTCTTTTTCTTTTCTTTTTTTTTCTTTTTTCTTTCTTTCTTTCTTTCTTTCTTTCTTTCTTTCTTTCTTTCTTTCTTCTTTCCTTCCTTCCTTCCTTCCTTCCTTCCTTCCTTCCTTCCTTCCTTCTTTATTGTTATGAATATTGTTGACAATGTAAGAGTTGTTTTGGTCAGATGATGATGGGATCAGAATGGGACCCATGAAGGGAACTGATAGAGGAGTCCCCATTGTTCAACTTTCTTCTCCATAAGAAAGTCTCCATGAGGCCTCTCAGCATCCGAGGGCAAAAGAGCCAAGTAGACAGGGGTCTCTGCTCCTTCTTCTGGGCTTTTGATGGCTGTTGGTCCACCCATGTCTGTTCTCACCCACCCAGGGCAGCAGGCATTCAGGAGGATCTTGTCCCCTCTCCTCTGCTCACTCAGGTTCCTGGCATGGATTCTGGACAGGACCGTGACACCCATCTTGGACACTGCCTATGGGAGTAGTTGTATATCAGGCCAGCCCTCCTTCTGCTGTACTCCTTTCTTTGTGTCTTCCACAAACTTGTTCATGAACCCCACCAGCTCCTCCTCTGTGATGGTCTCATTCATAAATTTCTTTCTTTTTTTTGTGTGTGTTCCAATAAAAATTTATTTGTGGATGCTAAAATTGAGTTTCTTTCTTTCTTTTTTTTCTGATGTAAATTTCGATGATTCATTAGTCGTGTATAACACTCAGTGCACCATGCAATACGTGCTGTCCTTACTACCCATCACCAGCCTATCCCATTCCCCACCCCCATCCCCTCTGAAGCCCTCAGTTTGTTTCTCAGAGTCCATAGTCTCTCATGCTTCATTCCCCCTTCTGATTACCCCCCCTTTCTTTATCCTTTTTTCTGCTGCAGTTCTGGGCTGCATGATTTAAGGGCTTTGAAGCTCATTATGCTAGACACATTCACCACTCTGCCTAAAATACAACAGAGAGAGTCATGTAGCATGGCATGCACGAGGATGATAAATACTGAAACTGCTACTATTTGTCCATTTTGGACAAATTCCCAGTTGGCTGAGTGTTAGTGAAGACTGCCTCTGTAAGTGACGGACATGATACAATCTTGAACCTTGTCTTATCCACAATGTCTCAGAGGATGTCAGAGAGATGATCTTAATGGGTCTGGGCAGTGTCCAGATGTTCCATAAAGAAAGGAACATGCCTTATACAGGAACATGCTAAGCAGAGTGATAGGAGGCACTCCCTGACGTCATGAGTAGAGAGCCACTTTTCCTTATAGGTCCTCCTTGGGACCACCTGGAGATTTTTGGTCACTTGTGTAGTCCATTATTAACAAGTGTTTATCAGTCAAGAGACAACCGATCAGTTTATTGATGCATTTGAACGTTATCAGACTGCATTGGGGTAGGGAGGCTGTCACTCTGGTGGGGCCAGGTAAAAACAAATCATCTCAGCGGGCTGAGTTGCATGACTTTTTCTCCAGGTTTGGAATTACATATCTCGGGAGCAGTGACAAAATGCCTAGCAATATGGTCACGGAAAGGGGCAGTGGAAAAGTGATGTGTTAAAGAGATGTTATAAAAAGAAATGAAGTCCATGCTGAACATGAATGAACCTTGATAATATTATCTGAAATAAAGAGGGCAGTCACAAAAGACAATTCATTATATGATCCTCTCTGTGTGTATATATGTATATATATACACAGACACATATATACATACATGTATACGTATATGTGTGTGTATATCTATCTATCTATCTATCTATCATCTATCTATCTATCATCTATCTATCTAATTTCAGAAAAGGAAATGTAGGGAGAGAGAGTAGACTGGTGGTTGCCTGGTGTAGGGGGAATGGGGTAAGAAAGAGCTGGTAGTTAAGGTCACAGGATCTCCCTGGGCTGATGACAGTGTGCTAATCTTGAAGCAGTGATGGTTCCACAACTCCGTCCATTACTAAAATCCACTGAGTTGGATATCTGAGATGGATGAAGTGTACAATATGTGTATTGTATTTGAATAAAGCTGTTAAAAGTATGAAGCAATGACACATTTCTCACTAAGTCTTTTTTGTTTTTAAAATTTTTTTAATTATTTATTTATTTTACAGTGTATTTGAAATTTGCAGTTTATTTTTTTATTATAATAACATTTTTTTATTATATTATGTTAGTCACCATACAGTACATCCCTGGTTTGACTCACTAAGTCTTTTTTGAAAATATCATTAGTAATTGTAACAATGAACTTGTATTGACATGTATAAGTAAATAGTCTACTATTTTTATATTTTTTTAATTATTTAAAGATTTATTTCTTTTTTTAGGGAGAGAGTGAGTGAGAGAGAGCGTTGGCATAGCCGGTGGGGGGGGGGGGCAGAGGAAGATGGAGAGAGAGAATCCCAAGAAGAGTCCCTGCAGAGTGCAGAGCCTGACCCAGGGCTCGATTCCACAACCCTGAGATCATGACCTGAGCTGATGATACTAAGAGTTGGCTGCTTAACCCACTGAGCCACCCAGGTATACCTGTTTTTATGTTTAAATGAGTATTTTTAGCATTATAGAAAGGTCATGAGTTGGAACGCCGGGCTTGCTCAGTCAGTTAAGCGTCTGCCTTCAGCTCAGGTCATGATCCCAGGGTCCTGGGATCAAGCCCCACGTTGGGCTCCTTGCTCAGTGGGAAGCCTTCTCCCTCTGCCTGCTGCTCCCGCTGCTTGTGCTCTCTCTCTGACAAATAAATAAATAAAATTAAAAAATAGAGAAAGGTCATGAGATCATATGAACAGAGATTGAAGAAAATCAGAGAACTCTCCTTTTTAATGTAAATATCCAGGAAAGAGAGTCATTGTCACTGAACTCTAAGCTCCCTCCCACTAAGGAATGGCAGTACCAGAAAAGTTAAATGGAAAAGATAATGTATGGCACTCTGACTCTCATGAAGTGGTGTTTAGAGAGAATTAAAATGAAGTATAGAAACTGTCTTAACGTAACAGTCTTCTAAGATGAACATCTTTTAGAAAGGGGTCCCTTACTCCAGGCCTTTGTTTCATCTACAACATGTTAAGTGTGAGGTTAATGGAACCTATTTCTCAAATGTTTGAATGAGTACTGCTGCAAACTATGGAACACCTATGGATGAGATTGAAGAAGACAGAAAGAAAAGGAAAAATATTTCATGTTCATGGATTGGAATAACATAGATTGTTAAAATGTCTGTACTATTCAAGCACTCTACAAATTCAATGCAATCGCTATGAAAATAACATCAGCTTTTTCAGAGGGCTAGAACAAACATTCTAAAATTTATGTGGAACCAGAGAAGACCCCAAATAGTCAAAGGAGTATTGAAAAAGCAAAGCAAAGTGGGAGGCATCACAATTCTGGACTTCAAGCTATATTACAAAGCTGTAGTCATCAACAGTATGTACCATCACAAAACCAGACTTATAGGTCATTGGAACAGAATAGAGAACCCAGAAATGGACTCACAACTGTATGGTCAACTGATCTTTAACAAACCAGGAAAGAATATCCAGTGGAAATAAGGGAGTCTCTTCAACAAATGGTGTTGAGAAAACTGGACAGCCACATGCGGAAGAATGACACTGGAACATTTTCTTACACCATACACAAAAATAAATTCAAAATGGATGAAGGACCTAAACATAAGACAGGAAACTATCCAAACCCTAGAGGAGAAAGCAGGGAGCAACCTCTCTGACCTCGGCCGCAGCAAATTCTTACTAGACACATCTCCAAAAGCAAGGGAAGCAAAAGCACAAATGAACTATTGGGATCTCATCAAGGCAAAAAGTTTCTGCAGAGAGCTGGAAAGAATCAACAAAATGAAAAGGTGACCAAGGAAATGGGAGAAGATATTTGCAAGTGGCATATCTGGTAAAGGGTTAGTATCTAAAATTGATAAAGAACTTATCAAACTCAACACCCCAAAAATAAATATGCCCATAAGAAATGGGCAGAAGATATGAATAGATGCTTTTCCAAAGCAGACATCTAGATGGTTAACACACACATAAAAAGATGCTCAACATTACTCATCATCAGGGAAATACAACTCAAAACTGCAATGAGACACCACCTCATACCTGTCAGAATGGCTGAAATTATCCACTGAGGAAAGAACAAATGTTGGCATGGATGGGGAGAGTGGAGAACACTTTTGCACTGTTGGTGGGAATGCAACTGGTGCAGATGCCCTGGAAAACAGTCTGGAGGTATCTCAAAAAGTTAAAAAAAGAACTACCCTATGATTCAGCAATTGTAGTACTAGGTATTTATCCAAAAGATACAAAAATGCTGATTCCTAGGGGCACACGCACCCCAATGTTTATAGCAGCACTATCAACAATAGCCAAATTATGGAAACAGCCCAAGTGTCCATCAGTTGATGAATGGATAAAGAAGGTGTGGTATATGTATAGAATGGAATATTACTCAGCCATCAGAAAGAATGAAATCTTGCCATCTGTAACAACATGGATGGAAGTAGAGCGTATTATGCTAAGCCAAATAAGTCAGTCAGAGAAAGACAAGTGTCATATGATTTCACTCATATGTGGAATTTATGAAAAAAAAAAAAACCCAGATGAACATAGGGGAAGAGACGGAAAAATAAAATAAGATAAAAACAGAGTGGGAGGCTAAGCATAAGAGATTCTTAAATATAGAGAACTGAGGGTTGCTGGAGGGGAGGTGGGTCGGAAGATGGACTAAATGGGTGAAGGGCATTAAAGAGGGCACTTGTTGGGATGAGCACTGAAGTTGTATGTAAGTGATGAATCACTAAATTCTATTCCTCAAACCAATACTACAGTATATATTCACTAACTTGAATTTAAATTAAAAAGTGTTTTAGTGAGTACTTCTCAAATATATATTACCTACCATTAGTTAGATTTATTTTTCAAAAATATTGTCTGCCTGTCTCACAATAGGAAAAATACATATTCATGATTCAAAAGTACAAAACACAGATGTGTGTGAAGTAAAACAAGATGGGACAGAGGGACCCACACTGGGTCACTGGTATCCCAGAAAGGCAGCTGCCTTTACTCACAGGGGCTTGGGACCATGTTCTTAAGTACGTGTAGTGGAGACAGTAGATGGAGAAAGTCTACTAACTTTCTGTAGACTGTTTGTAATGAAGTGATGACTTCTTTTCTATTCTGAATTGTCTATCTCAGGAAGTCTAGAATCAGCTGTGAAAGTATTGACCCGTGTATATGAGGGAAGTCTGATGGGTTTTTTTAGGTGAATTCCTAGATGTGGATGCTGCAACCAGTCCTTCTTCCCCAAGCCTGTCCCACCCAGGGACCACATCCCCAAGAGGGCAGGGTGGCCACCTGGGGCTCCTTCTTAGAACTGGGTGAGACTGTAGACCCTTCTGGACTGACAGCTCAGGACAGGAAACACAGGTGCAGGAAGCAGGAACAACTTGTGGAGCTTCCATAGCAAAGACTCTGATCCAGACATTTTGGCTCAGGTGTATTCATGGTTCAAGGGTTATTTCAGAGACTCTGACTTGGAAGGTATGTGACCTATGTGCTAAGAACCGTATGGGCCATCCCGATGACCTTGTGCTAAGGGTGTGTGAGGGCATGTGAGTGTGTAAGAGAGACAGAGACTGTATGTGAGTGTGAGTGACTCTGAGTGTGTGACACTGTGTGTGAGGTAGGGTGTAAAACCGTTGCCCTTTCATAGTCACTGTGGAAAGCACATCCCCCAAGTTAAAAAGGACCCTTGCACTGGTGGGGCTGGGGTGTGTGTCGGGCTTACAGTTTATCCAGACCATTACTTTGTATGTGGCCAGGGATGTATTTTTTAGGAAATCTCTCAGTCTCCAAATCTCACTGTTCTAAAGCACAGCAACAGTGATCTGGATATTTTAGACATCATCTCCTCAGGGGTCACAACTTCAAGTGCATTACTTGATTCTCAAGGCCATTCACAGGCAGTAAGTCCACAGCTGCTTCTCAAGACCTTTGATGATTCAACATTAATCACCTTCCCTGGAAGGTTCATCTTTTCTAATATCAAGGGTAGCAGTTGTTAAGTGTCTGGATGACAAGGGATTTTCACAAAACACTTCAGGGTTTTAAAAAGTACTTCTTGTGGTTTTCCCTGAGGTGCCTGAGGACCCTGCAATGAGGAAGACATTGGCCCCAGTCAAGCTGTGTCCTTTTATTTTCTGTTTCTCTTGCCTGATTGGATAAGATTTCATTCGAGTGAAAGATACTTGAGGATCTTGAGTAGTGGGAAGAATCATTAATTTGGATGCCACATGACCTCAGTCGACAACCTTGAGATGCATTGTTCCTCCACATTCTGAATGGGGACAAAATATTAAATGCCTAGCACATGACATCTAGAAATGTCCAGCCACCTATCCTTTCTAGAACCACAATATGGCAGTGTGTGTGTGTGTGTGTGTGTGTGTGTGTGTGTGTGAGAGAGAGAGAGAGAGAGAGATACCTTTAGTACTGTAATTTTCCCATCCAAGCCGTCTAGTGGTTTTTCTGAGTACAGGATGTAGCAAAGCAGGACCTTCTCAAATGAAGATGGAGAACATCTTCTTTAAGCTTCCTTCGTAAGTGTAGCCTTAACAAGTCTGTATTTCCTCCTAGTACTTTAGCTCATATATGATGAACAAGAGTATTCAGATTTCAAATGTTTGCTCGATTCCTTAGACATGAGTATACCTAAATATCTTTTTCAAATAAGAGCATGGTATAATTTAAAGAGAAAAGGGAGGGGCGCCTGGGTGGTGCAGTCCTTAAGCATCTGCCTTCGGCTCAGGGCGTGATCCCGGCGTTATGGGATCGAGCCCCACATCAGGCTCTTCCACTGTGAGACTGCTTCTTCCTCTCCCACTCCCCCTGCTTGTGTTCCCTCTCTTGCTGGCTGTCTCTATCTCTGTCGAATAAATAAATAAAATCTTTTAAAAAAAAAAGAAAGAATCTTTTTTGAAGAAAGGATTTAAAAAGAAGAAGAATCAGCATCTGCTATCCCTCCTTGTCCTTAGGCTCCAATTGTCTTTTGTTTTGTCCTTCCATGCCAATAAACAGAGCAAACTTGGGCCTCTGGAATGTGTTCTGCACCCACAGAGAGCTGGTGAAGTCATTCAGATTGCTTTTTGTGTCTTAGGTTGTGAAGTATGGGAGAGGAGTGACAGTATTGGCTTTGGATTATCCTAGGTAGGATTTCTCCCAGATAGTTTCCCCAAAGAGGGTAAAGTCTGGTAACATGGCCGCAATGGATGGAAGAACACTCCTATTTCAAAAGGAGCCACAACTAATGGAAGAACTCTCCTATTTCAAAAGGCAAGAAAACTCTGCTTTCTCACTGAGAAGATGGCCTGCATTTCCGTGTTCAGGAAGTCTAGTTTCCCTGAGGCAAGATGAATTGTTTGATGAGAACCTGCCTTAGCAAATGCAGGAGACCACTCACTCCTCTTTCTGGTCCAAGGCCAACACACAGCATGGACCAACACTGTTCAGTCAGTGAGGAAAATTTCTCGGCCAGAAGTCATTTTTGCCTCCTAAGGGAATACCTGTAGGATGTGTGGTGGTGGCACAAGGAACTCCATCCCACTCAAGTGTTGTGGTGAGTGAAGGAGTCGGTGACATCTGAGAGCTGTCCTTTGGATGCCAGTGAAGCCAGTGTTCGAAGAAGTCGTAGAACTTTCCAGGACAGAAGAGGAATCGGGGGCAGAACAGAGAATCAAGTGTACCTGCATGTTGTTGGTTCAAGCCAGAGACCTTAATCTTTCTAAAATCATCAGCTTGGGGCGCCTGGGTAGCGCAGTCGTTAGGCGTCTGTCTTTGGCTCAGGGCGTGATCCCGACGTTCCGGGGATGGAGTCTCACATCGGGCTTCTCTGCTGGGAGCCTGCTTCTTCCTCTCCCTCTCCCCCTGCTTGTGTTCCCTCTTTCGCTGGCTATCTCTGTCAAATAAATAAATAAAAAATCTTAAAAAAAAATCATCAGCTTGTCTTAATGAGTGTAGTAAAAGGGTGGTGGTTCCCCGCATCACGTTCTCGTGGGGAAGTATTACAGTAGTTGACAAGCAAGGAATTCTGGGAGTTGTTTTGTGCAGAGCATAGAAGGGGAAGGGAGTGGATGGGCCTGGAGTTTGGCAGGTCTGATGACAGAGATGCCTACAGGTGATGCCCAGGGCTTGGGCTTTGCCCCTGAAGGACTTTTGGGAATAAGCAAGCCCTCAGAGAGCAGAGAGAATGCCCCGAGAGGAAGAGACTGAAGAAGCAGCGTGTCTTAGGAGGGTTGCGATGATCCAGAAATGACAGGCGAGTGTGTGTGTTGTAGAGCTGGGATGGAGGAGAGGCGTGGGGACAAAGCCCATAGGACAACTCGTAGGACCTGGTCCCTATAATCAGGCTCTTGGCATGGTGACCTCATTATTCATGGTGAGTGGATGGTGGGGTCTGTGACCAGGGTGCATGTGGAAATGATAATTGTTTTAGAAATGTAGATGTTTAGATGGGGGTGTAGGTTGGGGGCTGGAGGGGTGGGATTTGGGGAGGGGGTGGAGGGCATCCTGAGGAGATGAAGAAACAGGAAGAGACCTATGTGTGTCTGGAATTTGGGAATGTTTTAGGTAGGCTACAGTTGTTAGCTGGTCCTGAGAAGTTTGGAGAGGGAGGAGTCCACTAGTCTGAATAAAATCCCTGGGAGACAGGCAGGAGGAGAAGAAAGGGTCCGGGAAGGAATCCTCAGGGAATTTCCCCTGTGAGTGGCATGCAGTCAGTAAAGGCCTCTCTGAGGAGAGATTTGAATGAAGACTTGAAGGAAAGGACAGAGCCAGTTGTGAGGGACCAGCGGGTCAGAGGGCGCTGCTGACTTCAGGACGAGTGTGTAAGAGTCCTGAGGCAGAGAGGCACCTGTCCAGGTGGAGACACAGCAATCAGGCCGGTGAGGCTGAGCAGGGAGACGGGCCGGAGTCTGTAGATGGGACAGAGAGGCAGGGGCAGATCATGCCAGAAACACCACAGCTTGGGCCCCTGATGAGGCTCACCTTGGGCTTTCATTAGAGGCAGCAGTTCTGTGCACACAGCTCGGGTACCAAAGAAGTTTGTTTTCATGGTCACTTCTGCTGGAATGTGAAGGGGTGTGGGATCAGCAGCTGTTAGAGGAGGAAGAGAATAGATTAATAAATAGTAGCCGTCGTAGAAGATTCCATCGGATGATAATAACATGTTCTTTCCATTTGCAGTCTGCTGAAACCTGAGCAACGTTGGAGTTAGTGAACGGTATCGTCCCAATGTGATTTTCCTGGTGTGTCGATGATGTGTAGCTTTGTAAGTTGGCACCATTGAGGGGAGGCTAAGAGAAGTGTCCACAATGAGATTTCTGTGTGTCTCTCTTTGCAATTTATTGTGTATTGCCTTTAGGTTAAGCATTAACTTAATGGCTCTGATCCAAACTGAATGAAAGATAAAAACATCTCTGTTGGTTCCCTGAGATTAATTCATGGCAATGCCAAAGTACTTTCCCTGGAAATTCGTGCACCCCCCAGAGGCTTTCACTCTACCTGTGTCTCCAGTCCGACCTCCTTCCAAAGGGAGGCCTTCTAGATCCTACTGGAACTGTGGGCCCCACAGTAGTGGTTGAGGCACTAGTGCCAACCCATCCTCAGTGGTCCCATAAGGGAAGTTCCTGCCCTAAGTCTTCCCGGGTCCTTATGCTTGAATGCGATGCCCGCGTTGTTGACCAGCACGTCCAGGCCCCTGTACTCCTTGCGCAGGAAGTCCCGCAGGACCTGGATGCTCTGGATGTCACTGGTGTCCATCAGGTGGAAGCGGGGACTCAGTCCCTCAGCCTGGAGCTGCTGCACGGCCGCCTGGCCCCGCGCCTTGTCCCGTGCCGTGAGCACCAGGTGCCGTGAACAGCAGGTCCCCTGAGAACTGTTGGCACAGGTCGTGCTCATTGGCGAAGCTGATGCCCTTGTTGGTCCCTGTCACCAGTGACACTCGCAGAGCCAATGACATGGCTGTGTGGAGAGCAAGCGCTGCCCTGTGTGGTGAGCGAATGTGCCTTGGGGCACACGGAGATGGTTTTGTGGTGCTGCGTTGTGCCACAGTAGGAGATGCCAGTGCAACCGTGCTCTAGGATTCAGCAGTGAGGCTCCCAGTGCCCAAGGCCCCGCCTCAGTCCCTCCATTGTAGGACGGGCCAAATGTTCTAGTTCTGTCCCTCCAGCAGCCGCACCTTGAACCCGGCCGAGACTCTACCCTCTTAAGGTCCCTCTTTTGAGGCAAACAATGGTTCAGGTTGGACTGAAATGCTCGCGAAATGATAGGTGGTTGGTGATGGGTTATAGGGGGTAGAGATTCATGGTAGTTGACCTAAAATAATTTTGGGAAAACCACAAAAGGGAAAAAGGAGTGGAGACATTGTCTCGGGAATGGTCCTTTCTGTGCAGACTGGGAATTGGGTTCTTCCGAGGTGCAGTGAAATTTCTGGCGTGGGGAAAGTGCTTCTGAGGATACAGGTCCCCTTCCTTTCGTAGGAGAAACTCAACAAGGAAAAACAGAGAATCAGTCCTGTGCTGAGACTTGGCTGTGGGCAGGGCTCTCGCTCTGTGTGATTCTGAGGATCTCCAGGTGGGAGGGGATGTTTATAAGCCGCTGGGGGCCAAGGTATTGATTGGAATGTTGGATTTCATGATTACATAATCCCATTGGCCTAAAGTGCCTACTTTATGGGTTAGTTGAAGGTCACAGTTCAGAAGTATTTTATATATTGAGATGTTGTTTTAAAATAAGGCAAAAAGACCTATGTGACCTCAGAGTGTTTTTGCAAATTTGCAGTGGAGATCCTGTGTATTCTAGTAGACATCGATAGTCCTCATTTGTCAGTGTAGAAATGCAAGTAAGAAAAAAAAAGAAAGAGAAAAAATTAAATGCAAAACAACAGGGAGGAAGTTTTCAGCGTTTTTGACATGAAAAACTTGAAAAATAAGGACCCTACCCTTGCTTCCAGGGTCTCTCACCTTTCATTTGGGTGAGGCTGAAAACCCCTGGCGTAGAGTGAAAAATAATCAGTATAGAAGAGGCACCTTTCCAACATGCATATTCCTGTGAAGGGAGGCATGCGGTGGACGTTCAGTCAGGCCCACCGGGAGCCTGGCGTGGATGGGGCGGTAAGAATCTTCTCGTCACACTGGGGTCTTGGGCCTCACTCCCGGGCACTCATCACCATACGCAATCCATACTCAGTTTTCTCCGTTGTCTCAGAGGGCCCTGTGGATGTGTCTATGTTCCCTCTGCCATTTCACACTTGGTAATTGTTTTTTTTCCCAGTGCGTTTGATAATCAGAGACCACAGGGGTGTCTTCCCTTCATGGTGTCGACCATGCTCTATTTGAGGCCTGTACAATGGGCTGTAAGCCACGCCCGACCTTGCTCTTGGTTTGTATACTGTCTGTGGTTACTTTCGTGCTACAACAGCAGACCTGGGGGGATCGACAGGAGCGTGTGGCCTGAGAAGCCAAACATATTACTCTCTGCCTCTTGTGTAACGTGTGCTTACCCTTGAGTGAAACTCCGACTGCTCCTGGTCTTATTAGGTGTAGTGCACTTCTCAGCTGGTTCAGCATAGAAAGAGTCTGCACAAATAGGCATGGATAGAGAACATTTATTCATCCCCGGGGTTCATTATTTCACTGATTTCATTTATTCTGTCCCTGTATCACAGAGGAAATAAGAAAAACCTCCCCTGAGTTAGTAGCCTCCTCAAATTGAATATTCAGCAGGGATATTTTACACTTTCTTTTTTTCTGTGGATAGGGATATTATTGACAGTGGAGGACATTTCCATTCATTATGTCATCAATTGCACTTTTATTCTATATTAGAGAAGAAATTAGAGGTGACTTCAAAGAATTTGTTGGCAATTCAATGTGATTACTCCATAGGGATAGTGATTCTTTTTCTTTTCTTTTCTCTCCTTTCTTTCTTCCTTCCTTCCTTCCTTCCTTCCTCCCCTCTTCCCCCCTCCCCTCCCCTTCTTCCTTTCTTTCTTTCTTTCTTTCTTTCTTTCTTTCTTTCTTTCTTTCTTTCTTTCTTTCTTCTTCTCTTTCATTCTTTATGTAAGGATATTATTGACAATAAGAGTTGTTTTGGTCAGATGATGATGGGATCAAAATGGGCCCAGGAAGGTAACTGACAGAAGGGTCCCCATTGTTCAACTTTCTTCTCCATAAGAAAGTCTCCATGAGGCCTCTCAGCATCCGAGGGCAAAAGAGCCAAGTAGACAGGGGTCTCTGCTCCTTCTTCTGGGCTTTTGATGCCTTTTGGTCCACCCATGTCTGTTCTCACCCACCCAGGGCAGCAGGCATTCAGGAGGATCTTGTCCCCTCTCCTCTGCTCACTCAGGTTCCTGGCATGGATTCTGGACAGGACCGTGACACCCATCTTGGACACTGCATATGGGACTAGTTGTATATCAGGCCAGCCCTCCTTCTGCTGTACTCCTTTCTTTGTGTCTTCCACAAACTTGTTCATGAGCCCCACCAGCTCCTCCTCTGTGATGGTCTTGCTTATAAACTTCTGCTGCAGGTCTGGGCTGCACTTCTTAAGGGCTATGAGGGTTATTATGCTAGACATATTCACCACTCTGCCTAAAATGCAACAGAGAGAGTCATGTAGCATGGCATGCACTAGGATGATGAATACCAAAACTGCTAGTATTTGTCCATTTGGGACAAATTCCCAGTTGGCTGAGTGTTAGTGAAGACCTCCTCTGTAAGTGACGGACATGATACAGTCTTGAACCTTGTCTTACCCATAATGTCTCAGAGGATGTGAGACAAATGATCTCAATCGGTCTGGGCAGTGACCAGCTGTTCCATAAAGAGAAGATCGTGCCTTATACAGGAACGTGCTAAGCAGAGTGATAGGAGGCACTCCCTGACGTCATGAGTAGAGAGCCGCTTTTCCTCATAAGCCCCCTTTGGGACCACATGGAGATCTTGTGGCCACTCGGGCAGTGTTGTATAAATAGGTGTCTACGGAACCACAAAGAGCTGATCACTTAACTGAGGGCCTCTTGAAGGTGAGCAGACTGCATCGGGTCTGGTAGACTGTCACCGTGCTCTCAGTAGGAAAAACAAGTCTCCTCAGTGGGCTGAACTGCAAGGGTTTTCTCCTTTTGGGGTTGTTATTGGCTCAGAAGGAGTGAGTAATGTCCTGGCAGTATGGTCATGGAAAGGAGCTTTGGAAAACGAATCTGTTAAATGGATGCTATTAAGAGAAATGATGTTGGTGCTAAAACATGGATGACCCCTAAGAGCGTTATTCAAAATTAAAAAGCCAGTCACAAAAGACTGCTCATGGTGTGATGCTCCATACATGGGATGTCCGGAAAAGGAAATGGAGGGAGAGAGTGTAGATTGGTGGTTGCTTGGGGCAGGGGGGATGGGGGAACAGAGGGCTGGTAGCTAAGGGCACCGGATCTCCCTGGGCACTGGACAGTGTGCTAATCTAGAAGCAGTGGTGGTTGCATAACTCTGTCCATTACTAAACTCCGCGGAGTTGGATACCTGATGGGGGAAGCTTCCGATATGTGAACTGTATCTCAATAAAGCTGTTAAAAGTGTAAACATTGACAGAGTTCTCACTAAGTCTTTTTGAAAGTATAGTTCTTATTTATAACAATGTATTTATATTGAAATGAGTAATTGTTTACAGTTTTTATATTGAAATGAGTTTCTATTTTCTTAATATCTTTTTCAAAAGAAATGCAAACTTTAATTTAAAGAGAAATAGAAGGACAAGTGTTTATCACTTTAGAGAGTGTATCCTTTAATTCGAGAATATGAATTTAGGGGGATGGGGGGAATGCCATGGAATGTGGGAAAGGACATACATGGCCGAGATACTGACTGCCTGGTGAAGACGGTGGGGGGCACCTGGTGGTTGTAGATTCTTGCCTTTTTTTTTTTTTGTGGCTCAATTAATTCAGTAAAACTCTATTTTGAAGAACGATTTAATGAAGAATCAACATCTGCTATCCCTCATTGTCCTTAGGCTCACAGTTGTCTTGTTTTCTCTTTCCATGCCAAAAACCAGAGCAAACACGGGCCTTGGAATGTGTTCTGCCCCCACAGAGAACTGGCGAAGTCATTCAGGACAGTCTTTGTGTCTTAGGTTGTGAAGTATGGGAGAGGAGGGACGGTATTGGTTTTTGTTGTGCTAGTTATGATTTCTCCCAGATAGTCTCCCCAAAGAGGGAAAGTCCTGGTAACATGGCCGCAGTGGCTGCCATCCCCTCAAGTAATGGAAGAACTCTCCTATGTCAAAAGGCAAGAAAACCCTGCTTTCCCACTGAGAAGACAGCCTGCATTTCCATATCCAGGAAGTCTAGTTTCCCTGAGGCAAGATGAATTGTTTGATGAGAACCTGCCTTAGCAAATGCAGGAGACCACTCACTCCTCTTTCTGGTCCAAGGCCAACACACAGCATGGACCAACACTGTTCAGTCAGTGAGGAAAATTTCTCGGCCAGAAGTCATTTTTGCCTCCTAAGGGAATACCTGTAGGATGTGTGGTGGTGGCACAAGGAATCCATCCCACTCAAGTGTTGTGGTGAGTGAAGGAGTCGGTGACATCTGAGAGCTGTCCTTTGGATGCCAGTGAAGCCAGTGTTCGAAGAAGTCATAGAAATTTCAAGGACAGTAGAGGAATCCGGGGCAGGACAGAGAGTCAAGTCCCTGCATGTCGTCGGTTCATGCTAGAGATCTTAATCTTTCTAAAATCATCAGCTTGTCTTAATGAGTGTAGTAAAAGGGTGGTGATTCCCCGCATCACGTTCTCGTGGGAAAGTATTATAGTAGTTGACAAGCAAGGAATTTGGGAGTGTGTTTTGTGCAGAGCATAGAAGGGGAAGGGAGCGGATGGGCCTGGAGTTTGGCAGTTCTGATGACAGAGATGCCTACAGGTGATGCCCAGGGCTTGGGCTTTGCTCCTGAAGGACTTTTGAGAGTAAGTGAGCTCTCAGAAAGCAGAGAGAATGCCCCGAGAGGAAGGGACTGAAGAAGCCACGTGTCTTAGGAGGGTGGCAAGGATACAGAAATGAAAGGCGAGTGTGTGTTGTAGAGCTGGGATGGAGGAGAGGCGTGGGGACAAAGCCCATAGGACAACTCGTAGGACCTGGTCCCTAATCAAGTGCTGGGCATGGTGACCTTATTATTCATGGTTAGTGGGATGGTGGGGTCTGTGATGAGGGTGATTTTGGGTAATGGTGAGTGTCATTAGGTAGTGTAGATGTTTAGATGGCGGTGTAAGTTGGGGCTGGAGGGGTGTGATTTGGGGAGGGGGTAGAGGGCACCCTGAGGAGAAGGAGAAGCAGGAAGAGAACGATGTGTGTCTGGAACTCTGGGAATGTTTTAGGCAGGTGACCGATGTTAGGGGGGCCTGAGAAGTTTGGAGAGGGAGGAGTCCACTAGTCTGAATAAAATTCCTGGGAGACAGGCAGAGAGAGGAGAATGGGTCGACAAAGAATCCTCAGGGAATTTCCCCTGTGAGTGGCATGCAGTCAGTAAAGGCCTCTCTGAGGAGAGATTTAAATGAAGACTACAGGAAAGGACAGAGCCAGTTGTGAGGGATCAGGGGTTCAGAGGGCGCTGGTGCCTTCAGGACGAGTGTGTAAGAGTCCTGAGGCAGAGAGGCACCTGTCCAGGTGGAGACACAGCAGTCAGGCTGGTGAGGCTGAGCAGGGAGAGGGGTCGGAGTCTGTAGATGGGACAGAGAGGCAGGGGCAGATCATGCCAGAAACACCACAGCTTGGGCCCCTGATGAGGCTCACCTTGGGCTTTCATTAGAGGCAGCAGTTCTGTGCACACAGCTCGGGTACCAAAGAAGTTTGTTTTCATGGTCACTTCTGCTTGAATATGAAGGGGTGTGGGATCAGCAGCTGTTAGGTGAGGGGAGAATAGATTAATGAATAGTAGCCATGGGAGAGGATTCCAGGAGTGACAGTTACATGTTCTTGGATGTGCAACCTGGTGCATTGTCATTAATCTCTGGGCTAGTGACCTGTAATTTCCCAATGTGATGTGTGTGGTTTGTTAATGCCAGGTAGCTTGGCAAGTTGGCATCATTTCAGGAGGTTAACCGGACTGTGCCGTTGGGATTTCTGTATCTCTCTGTTTGTAGTTGTGTTTATTACAAAATAGGTTAAACATTCACTGAAATGCTCTGATCCAAACCAAATTAATCTTGCAAAAATCTCCGTCAGGTCCCTGAGATTAATCCACGGCAATGCCACGGAGCTCTGGGCTTAAAGGGTTGCTACCGCCAGAGGCTTCTTCTCTCCCTGTGCCTGCAGTCTAGCATCTGTCCCTAGGGAGGCCCTTCTTGACCCATTAGGAGCTCTGACCCTCCAGCAGCATTCAGGGACCACGCCCAACCCCCACGGGAAGTGCCCTGAGAGAGGTCTCCAGCCCTAAGGCTTCCCGGGTCCTTACGCTTGAATACGATGGCCGCGTTGTTGACCAGCACGTCCAGACCCCCGTACTCCTTGCGCAGGAAGTCGCGCAGGACCCGGATGCTCTGCAGGTCGTCGATGTCCAGCTGGTGGAAGCGGGGACTCAGGCCCTCGGCCTGGAGCTGCTGCACAGCTGCCCGGCCCCGCGCCTCGTCCCGCGCTGTGAGCACCACGTCCCCCGGGAACTGCCGGCACAGCTGCTGCACGATGGCGAAACCGATGCCCTTGTTGGCCCCGGTCACCAGCGCCACTTGGGGGGCTGACGCCATGGCGGTGTGCAGCGCAAGCACTGCCCTGTGTGCTGAGCAGATGGTGCTGTGGGCCCCACGGAGGGCTGGCGGTGCAGAGGCTGACAAGGACAGAGATGCCAGTGCACCTGTGCTCTAGGATCCAGCACTGTGGCTCCCAGTGCCCAAGGCCCCGCCTCAGTCCCTCCATTGTAGGAGGGACCAAATGTTCCAGTTCTGTCCCTCCAGCAGCTGCACCTTGAACCCGGCCGAGACTCTACCCTCTTAAGGTCCCTCTTTTGAGGCAAACAATGGCTCAGGTTGGATTGAAATGCTCGCGAAATGATAGGTGGTTGGTGATGGGATAAGGGGGCTAGGGATTGACGGTAGTTGACCTAAAATAATTTTGGGAAAACCACAAAAGGGAAAAAGGAGTGGAGACATTGTCTCGGGAATGGTCCTTTCTGTGCAGACTGGGAATTGGGTTCTTCTGAGGTGCAGTGAAATTTCTGGCGTGGGAAAAGTGCTTCTGAGGATACAGGTCCCCTTCCTTTCGTAGGAGAAACTCAAGGAGAAACAGAGAATCAGTCCTGTGCTGAGACTTGGCTGTGGGCTGGGCTCTCGCTCTGTGTGATTCTGAGGATCTCCAGGTGGGAGGGGATGTTTATGAAGCCGCTGGGGGCCAAGGTATTGATTGGAATGTTGGATTTCATGATTACATAATCCCATTGGCCTAAAGTGCCTACTTTATGGGTTAGTTGAAGGTCACAGTTCAGAAGTATTTTATATATTGAGATGTTGTTTTAAAATAAGGCAAAAAGACCTATGTGACCTCAGAGTGTTTTTGCAAATTTGCAGTGGAGATCCTGTGTGTTCTTGTAGACATCGATAGTCCTCATTTGTCAGTTTAGAAATGTAAGTAAGAAAAAAAAAAAGAGAAAAGATTAAATGCAAAATATAGGGAGGAAATTTTCAGCCTTTTTCACATGAAAAACTTGAAAAATAAGGACTCTACCCTTGCTTCCAGGGTCTCTCACCTTTCATTTGGGTGAGTCTGAAAACCCCTGGCATAGAGTGAAAAATAATCAGTATAGAAGAGGCACCTTTCCAACATGCATATTCCTGTGAAGGGAGGCATGCGGTGGACGTTCAGTCAGGCCCACCGGGAGCCTGGCGTGGATGGGGCAGTAAGAATCTTCTCGTCACACTGGGGTCTTGAGCCTCACTCCCGGGCACTCATCACCACACGCAGACCATCCTCAGTTTTCTCCGTTGTCTCAGAGGGCCCTGTGGATGTGTCTATGTTCCCTCTGCCATTTCACATTTGGTAATTGTTTTTCTTCCCAGTGTGTTTGATAATCAGAGACCACAGGGGTGTCTTCCCTTCATGGTGTCGTCCATGCTCTACTCGAGGCCTGTACAATGGGCTGCATGCCATGTCCAACCTTGCTCTTGGTTTGTATACTGTCTGTGGTTACTTTCGTGCTACAACAGCAGACCTGGGGAGATCGACAGGAGCGTGTGGCCTGAGAAGCCAAGCATATTACTCTCTGCCTCTTGTGTAACGTGTGCTTACCCTTGAGTGAAACTCCGACTGCTCCTGGTCTTATTAGGTGTAGTGCACTTCTCAGCTGGCTCAGCATAGAAAGAGTCTGCACAAATAGGCATGGATAGAGAACATTTATTCATCCCCGGGGTTCATTATTTCACTGATTTCATTTATTCTGTCCCTGTATCACAGAAGAAATTAAAAAAAAAATCTTCCCTGAGTTAGTAGGCTCCTCACATTGAATACTCAGCAGGGATATTTTATATATATATATATATTTTTTTTCTGAGGATAGGGAAATTATCGACAGTAGAAGAGTCCTTTTGGTCAAAGGAGGGGACTATCATAAGGGATCCATGGACGGATCCGTGAATGAAGCTCACCATTTTTCCACTTTCTTCTCCATAACAAACTCCCCATGAGGCCCCTCAGCATCTGAGGGCAAAAGGGCCAAGTAGACAGGGGTCTCCGCTCCTTCCTCTGGGCTTTTAGTGGCTCTAGGTCCTGCCATGTCTGTTCTCACCCACCCAGAGCAGCAGGCGTTCAGAAGGATCTTGTCCCCTCTCCTCTGCTCACTAGGTTCCTGGTATGGATTCTGGACAGGATGGTGACACCAATTTTTGTCACTCCATAGGCGGTGTCAGGCCAGCCCTCTTTCCTGTGCACGCCTTTCTTTGTGTCTTCCACGAACTTGTTCATGAGCCCCACCAGCTCCTCCTCGGTGATGGTCTCGCTTCTAAACTTCTGCTGTAGTTCTGGGCTGCAGTTTTTAAGGGCTCTCAGACTCACCATGCTAGACACGTTCACCAGTCTGCCTAAAATACAACACAAAGTGTCATGTAGAAAGACACAGGAATGACGAATAGCAATTTTGCTAAGATGTTGTTGGAGAAAATTTCCACTTGAGACTTCATTAATTTGCTATGAGCGTTAACGAGGACTGTCTGTGTGAGTGACGACAATGATATGGTCTTGAAACTTGTCATACCCACAAAGTCTCTGATGATGCCTGAGAAATACTCTAAGGAGGAGGCACTGAGCAGGTGTTCTGCGGGAAAATGGAAACGCTGTGAAGAACCTGCTAAGGAGCATGTAAGAAGACATTCACTGCTTTCAGGAGTGGATGACCTCTTTCTACCTCAGGCCACCTTTGGGACCACCTGAGGATCTTATGGTCAGTGGGGAGGCATCTACAATCAGGTCTGTACAGACCAGTAAAGAGCTGAATGGTGTAAGGAGGGCCGTTCCATCTGGTTTGGAAGGCTGCTATTCTGTTTGAGGATGGTAAGGACAGATTATTAGCCTGGTCTGACTTGCATGGTGATGAGTCTATGATGGGGATTTTATGAACTTGGGAGTGTGTTATGGCCTGAGAATACAGTCATGGAGAGAGGCAGTGGAAAACCAGGGGACTGAAAGAGATCTGTGTAGGGGCATGGGCTTATGGAAGTCAGTGGGGCAATTCAGGGGGCAGATTAAAGCTGGACATGTCAGTGCCCCTCGGAAGAACCCTTCACAAGACTGGAATGGGAGTGGAACCAGCAAGTGGATATCCTGTTGTGCCTGTATGAAGTGGCCATCTAGTCCGTGAGAGGAGTGGAAATGGGAGAGCTGGAGCAATGCATGCAGAGCTGGGGTAATTGTTGACATGGACTCGTGCACCCTGTGAGGCAAAAAATGCTAATGACTCTTGTGTTTCTCAGCAAAAGAGACAAAGCCTGGAGATGGTTATGGGAGAGATGGCCCAAGGGGAAGGTCCTGCACAGAGCTGGCAAGTTGGGTGGAAGGTAGTAGCTTGAGAGGCTCCAGATGGGTCCGGACGAGTCAAGGCACTATTATGGACCAAGCTTTGGTTAAACCCAGAAGAAGATGCCAGTGTTCAAGCAGTATAGCGGGATGAGAACAGAAGATGCTGCAACTTTTTGGACTAAGGTGTTACATTTCTGCAGGCCAAGCAACACGTTCTCTTCTGCAGACAAGTGTTTCCACAGAGAACTGGAACAGGCCTCTGGATCCCCGGTTGTCTCAAACACGAGATAAAGGTACGTGGGGCTTAGACACATTCACTGCACGTATTCACACTCAGCATGAGTGGGGTGGGTGCCAAGGGACCATCCCACTGGACAGATTCCTCTGCTTCGCTGGGGACTCTGGGGAGAGGGTGTGGGGGAAGATGCTAACTTGACCTTATAGTTCTTCCCTACATTATCTCAACTTCCTTTTCTTCCCACTCTTACCGTGGTCCCAGGACCAGGGCTGCAATTGTGGAAATGGGAAGCAGGGATAATTTTGAAAGAAGAAACTGTATAACTATAGCTTTAAGTCCTTATGTGGGAATTCCTAAGGGAATAATGGAGCGAATTGTCTCTTCCCCCACCTGGGAAACCTGGATGACAGTGAACATAGCTGTGGTTAAAACAATCCACTCATTCTAGACTTATGCAGCCTTTTCCTATAGTAATGGGAGTGGACTGGAGGGAAGGCACTCCTTCGACTAGTATCATTGCAGGTAATCAGGACCAGCACAGAGGCTGAACTTGATGTCCCTTTGAAAGGTGAATGGGGATGTCAGGTGGAAGAGGGAGGTGGGAGGAGGAGGAATGAGGATAATGCATGAACAGGGGGTTATGCAACAAGAGACATCCAATATTACAGCCCGGGGTGGGGGGCAGTACAGGTGCCCCATCCATGTGGAAATGTACCACTGGTGTGAGGCTGTCAGCAACTCTGGCCACATGTGAGTGTGCA
The DNA here is from genome assembly GCF_023065955.2 of Ursus arctos. NCBI lineage: Eukaryota > Metazoa > Chordata > Mammalia > Carnivora > Ursidae > Ursus > Ursus arctos. The sequence continues at coordinate 27,616 of NW_026623079.1, read as the reverse complement.
GGCCTCCTGGCGACCATGAGGAGGGGTCTTCCCCCAGGCTGGACAGGTCTGGGAAGACATCCTGAGGAGCGTGAGTGGCAGGAAGAGAAGGATGTGTGTCTGGAGGTCTGGGAATGTTCTAGGCAGGTGACCTAGTGTGAGTAAAATCCGTGGGAGAGAGAGTGAGGGAACAGAAAGGGTCCAGGAAGGAATGATCAGGGTTCTGCACCTGTGAGTAGCATGGAGTGAGTAAAAGGCCTCTGTGAGGAGAGATGTGAATGATGACTTGACGGGTCAGGCAGAGGCAGTAGTGAAGGACCAGTGGGAAAAAGGGCGCTGCTGACTGTAGGACGAGTGTAAGTGTCCTGAGGCAGCGGGGCACCTGTCCAGGTGGAGACACAGGAATCAGGCCGGTGTGGCTGAGCAGGGAGAGGGGCCAGGGGTCTGTAGATGAGGCCAGAAAGGCAGGGGCAGATCATGCCAGAAACACCACAGCTTAGGCCCCTGATGAGGCTCACCTTGGGCTTTCATTAGAGGCAGCAGTTCTGTGCACACAGCTCGGGTACCAAAGAAGTTTGTTTTCATGGTCACTTCTGCTGGAATGTGAAGGGGTGTGGGATCAGCAGCTGTTAGAGGTGGAGAATAGATTTTTTTAAAATTGTATTTTAGTTACACTCAATTAATTTACGTGTAGTGTGTTATTAATTTCAAAGTGGAGTTCGTGATTCATCATCAGTCGCATATAACACCCAGTCGTCATCACATCAAGTGCCCTCCTTAATGCCCCTCACCCAGTTACCCCATCCCCCCGCACACCTCCTCTCCAGCAACCCTCAGTTTGTTATCTATAATTAAGAGTCTCTTATGGCTTCTCTCCCTCTCTGATTTCGTCTTATTTTATTTTGAGAAGGAGGATAGATTAATAAGCAGTATCCATCAGGGAAGATTCCATGTCGTGACAACAACATAGTTTTGCATGTACCATCTGGTGAATTCTCGGGAATGTCTGTGTTAGTGAACGGTATTGTCCCAGTGTGATCTATCTGGTGCATTGCCGCTGCGTGGCTTTGTTGGTTGACGCCATCGGGAGAGGGCAAGGGAAGGGAGCACAATGGGATCTCTGGGTATCTGTGTTTGTAATTTGTTGTTTATTACAAAATAAGTTAAACATTCACCAAATGGCTCACATCCAATCAGAGAGAAACTTGCAAAATCTGGTGAGTTACCCGATGATCTGATCCATGGCAATGCCAAGAGGCTCTGGCTGGAAAGGCGTGCAAGTCCCGGAGGCTTCTGCTCTCCTTGTGCCTCCAGTCTGACCTCCTTCCCTAGGAAGGCCCTTCTAGATCCCATAGGAGCTTGGGTCCCACAGTAGCGGTTTAGGCATCATCCCCAACCCACCCTGGGTGGGTCCCCTAAGGGAGGGGACCTACCCTAAGTGTTCCCATGTTCTTGCTCTTGAAGGCGATGCCTGCGTTGTTGACCAGCACGTCCAGGCCCCCGTACTCCTTGCTCAGAGAGTCGGATATGGCGCAGCTGCTGTGCGTTGATGTCTAGCAGGTGGAAGTGGCCACACAGCCTGCACCTCGTCCCTCACCGTGAGCAGCATGTCCCCCGAGAACTGCTGGCACAGGTGGAGCACGAAGCTGAGGCCCTTGTTGGCTCCAGTCACCAGCAGCAGGGGAGCGGTTGATGACAGGGTCATCAAGGTCAAGCAAGGCCCTGTGTGGTGAGTGGATTGTGTTGTAGGCCATACTGAGGGCTCGTGGTGTAGACAGTCAGAGATACCAATGGAAGTGTGTTGTAGATTCCAGTGCTGTGCCTCCTTCAGCACAAGGCCCTTCCTCAGTCTCGCCATCAAAGGAGAGACCAAATGTTCCAGAAGGTTCCCTAGTGAGCCTATACCAGATCCATCCCTTCCAGGGTTGCACTCTGAGCCCAATGAGGACTCCTTCCTCTTAGGATCTCAACTCTGAGCCAAGCAGTGGTTCAGGGAGTACTGGTGTGCTCCCCACAACAAAGGTGGTGGGTGACGGGTTAATAGAGCACTAGAGATTGATAGCATTCAAGTGAACTATTTTGGGAGACCTCAGAGGGAAAAGAAGAGAGCAGAGTAATTGTCTTGGGAATGTGTCCTTCCTCCGCAAAATGGGAATGGTTGCTTTCCTCTAAAATACAGTGAAGTTGTCTGTCCAGGGAAACTGCTTCTCAGGATACAGATCCCCTTGCTTTCTTAAGGGAAAATCAAGAGGGAGAAATCAGTCCTGTGCTGAGACTTGGCTGTGGGCAGGGCTCCTTCCTCTGTGTGATTCCAGGGGGCCCCAGCGCGAGGGGATGTTTTTGAAAATTAGTGTGAGACAGGCCAGTGATTGGAATGTTTTATTCCATGGGTACATGTGCATATGATTGTTACAATGCCTGCTTGTAGTCCAACCTCACACTTAATAAGCAGTGTAGATAGTTTGGATTATTTTTAAAGTATCGAGGAGAAAAGGTCTTTGTGATACCAGGTTACATTTCCAAACTAGCAGTAGAGATTCTATTGTCTTGACCTAGACTTTGATTTTCCTCATGGGTCAGTTTAGAAATAGAAGCTACCATACAGTACTGTATGGTGAATAACATAAAAAAATATTATTATAAAAAAAAAGAAAAGAAATACAAGCTAACAGGAAGGAAATCAACAGCCTTGCTGAAGGGAAAACTAAAGGAAACAGGGTACTTATTTTTTATTTTATTTTATTTTTTAAAAGATTTTATGTTTAAGTAATCTCTGCACCCAACTTGGGTTCGCTCAAACTTACAACTTTAAGATGAAGAGTGCCGAGCTAAACCATTTGAGCCAGCCAGGGGCCCCAAAGGAAACCTCACTTTCAAAATAAAAGACTTAAGCTTGCTTGCATGGGCCTTCGGTTTTCTTTTCTGTTAGCCTGAAAATCCCCGGTGAAGAGTGAAAAGTAATCATGAGAGGAGACGGGTCTGTAGCACATGGATACTTCTGTGAGGGGAGGGACGTGGTGGGCATTCACGGAGCCCACGGGGAGCCAGGCTGGATGTGGGGCAGTAGGAACTTCCGCTCAGGGTCATGGATGTGTCAGGCCCCACTACAGGGGCTCATGATGGAGGACACTTTGCCTGGCCATTGTTTTCAGCCTGTCCACCTGTATCAGTTCACTTCCTCTTCACAGCAGTGCTATGACGTACGCCCCCTTGTTCACCTGAGGACACTGACAAAGAGCAACATGCAGGATTTTGCTTAAGGTCACCTGGTTAGGTGGCAGAGCCAGGACCTTTTAGTGTCCTGCTGTTTGTGTTGAGAGCTTTCAAAGAGGACAGTGGAAAGAATAGTATTGTGGACAGCCATGTCTTCACCAGACTAGCCGCAACAATGACGAATGTTTCACTGTCGTTACGTGTTCCCCTTCTGTTGGTATTTTGCTGACCCGCGTTAATGTTACAAACCCGGTGACCCTTTATCCCTACGTGAATAACACATTCACCTTGGGGAGATTTGACAATCATTCTTTCATATCCATTGATACCCATCCACATTCACTTTCCCCTCGTCTCAGCTGGTCCTAGAGATGTATCTGAAGCGCCCACTCCCGTTTCACACCTCGCAGTTGTTTCTCCCCCAGTGAATTTGATATTTAACGAGACCACAGAGGATGTCTATCTCTCGTGGGGTTTCCCATGTCATAGTAGAGGCTCAGCGGGTATGCTCGCCAGTGAAATCCAGCCCCATTCATGGTTACTATATGGCCTGTGGTGACTTTCAAACTAAAACAGGAGATTTGAGTAGGTCCAACAGAGACGATTGGCCTTTAAAGGCCAAAATACTTACTCTCTGGACCTTTCACTAATGTTTACCAAGCGCTCATTTAATCTGTCCCTTTTCTTGACCTTCCTTAGGGTGGTCCTTAGTACTTAGTGTACTAAATGATGGTGATACTTGGATTCGTTGCCATGAAACAGTCTGCACACATGGATATTTACTTAGAATTTTTTATTTCTTCTCTTTCTTCCATTCATTATTATCATTGATGCCAATTTTTCTCCTCTTATATCACAGAGGAAATCACAAGAAACCTTATAGAATTAGTAGCTAATTCAATGTGGGTACTCGGTAGGGATAGTGATTCTTTATATATATATATATATATATATATATATATATATATATATATATATTTTTTTTTTTTTTTTTTTTGATAAGGATATTGTTGACAGTATAACATTGTTTTGGTCAGTCATGGGTAGAGTAGAGGTGGGAGCCAGGAAGGTAACTGACAGAGGAGTGCCCATCGTTCCACTTTCTTCTCCATAACAAACTCCGCATGTGGCCTCTCAGCATCCGAGGGCAAAAGGGCCAAGTAGACAGGGGTCTCTGCTCCTTCTTCTGGGCTTTTGATGACTGTTGGTCCACCCAGGGCTGTTCTTACCCACCCAGGACAGCAGGCATTCAGGAGGATCTTGTCCCCTCTCCTCTGCTCACTCAGGTTCCTGGCATGGATTCTGGACAGGACCGTGACACCCATCTTGGACACTGCCTATGGGACTAGTTGTATATCAGGCCAGCCCTCCTTCTGCTGTACTCCTTTCTTTGTGTCTTCCACAAACTGGATCATGAGCCCCACCAGCTCCTCCTCTGTGATGGTCTCATTCATAAATTTCTGCTGCAGTTCTGGGCTGCATGATTTAAGGGCTGCGAAGCTTATTACGCTAGACACATTCACTACTCTGCCTAAAATACAACAGAGAGAGTCATGTAGCATGGTATGCACGAGGATGATGAATACCGAAACTGCTAGCATTTGTCCATTTGGGACAAATTCCCAGTTGGCTGAGTGTTAGTGAACACTGCCTCTGTAAGTGACGGACATGATACAGTCTTGAACCTTGTCTTACCCATAATGTCTCAGAGGATGTGAGACAAATGATCTCAATCGGTCTGGGCAGTGACCAGCTGTCCCATAAAGAGAAGATCGTGCCTTATACAGGAACGTGCTAAGCAGAGTGATAGGAGGCACTCCCTGACGTCATGAGTAGAGAGCCGCTTTTCCTCATAAGCCCCCTTTGGGACCACATGGAGATCTTGTGGCCACTCGGGCAGTGTTGTATAAATAGGTGTCTACAGAACCACAAAGAGCTGATCACTTAACTGAGGGCCTCTTGAAGGTGAGCAGACTGCATCGGGTCTGGTAGATTGTCACCGTGCTCTCGGTAGGAAAAACAAGTCTCCTCAGTGGGCTGAACTGCAAGGGTTTTCTCCTTTTGGGGTTGTTATTGGCTCAGAAGGAGTGACTAATGTCCTGGCAGTATGGTCATGGAAAGGAGCTGTGGAAAACGAATCTGTTAAATGGATGCTTTTAAGAGAAATGATGTTGGTGCTAAAACATGGATGACCCCTAAGAGCGTTATTCAAAATTAAAAAGCCAGTCACAAAAGACCGCTCATGGTGTGATGCTCCATACATGGGATGTCCGGAAAAGGAAATGGAGGGAGAGAGTGTAGATTGGTGGTTGCTTGGGGCAGGGGGGATGGGGGAACAGAGGGCTGGTAGCTAAGGGCACCGGATCTCCCTGGGCTCTGGACAGTGTGCTAATCTAGAAGCAGTGGTGGTTGCATAACTCTGTCCATTACTAAACTCCGCGGAGTTGGATATCTGATGGGGGAAGCGTCCGATATGTGAACTGTATCTCAATAAAGCTGTTAAAAGTGTAAACATTACAGAGTTCCCAATAAGTCGTTTTTGAAAGTATAGTTCTTATTTATAACACTGTACTTATATTGACATGAGTAATTGTTTACAGTTTTTATATTGAAATGAGTATTTTCTTAATATCTTTTTCAAAATAAATGCATAGTGTAATTAAAGAGAAAGAGAAGGAGAAGTGTTTATCACTTTAGAGAGTGTATCCTTTAATTCGAGAATATGAATTTAGGGGGATGGGGGGAATGCCATGGAATGTGGGAAAGGACATACATGGCCGAGATACTGACTGCCTGGTGAAGACAATGGGGGCACCTGGTGGTTGTAGATTCTTGCTTTTTTTTTTTTTTTTTTTGTGGCTCATTAATTCAGTAAAACTCTATTATGAAGAAACGATTTAATGAAGAATCAACATCTGCTATCCCTCATTGTCCTTAGGCTCACAGTTGTCTTGTTTTCTCCTTCCATGCCAAAAACCAGAGCAAACACGGGCCTTGGAATGTGTTCTGCCCCCACAGAGAACTGACGAAGTCATTCAGGATTTTCTTTCTGTCTTAGGTTGTGAAGTATGGGAGAGGAGGGACGGTATTGGCTTTTGTTGTGCTAGTTATGATTTCTCCCAGATAGTCTCCCTAAAGGGAAAGTCCTGGTAACATGGCCGCAGTGGCTGCCATCCCCTCAAGTAATGGAAGAACTCTCCTATGTCAAAAGGCAAGAAAACCCTGCTTTTCCACTGAGAAGACAGCCTGCATTTCCATGTCCATAAAGTCTAGTTTCCCTGAGGCAAGATGAATTGTTTGATGAGAACCTGCCTTAGCAAATGCAGGGGAGCACTCACTCCTCTTTCTGGTCCAAGGCCAACACACAGCATGGACCAACACTGTTCAGTCAGTGAGGAAAATTTCTCGGCCAGAAGTCATTTTTGCCTCCTAAGGGAATACCTGTAGGATGTGTGGTGGTGGCACAAGGAACTCCATCCCACTCAAGTGTTGTGATGAGTGAAGGAGTCGGTGATATCTGAGAGAGCTGTCCTTTGGATACCAGTGAAGCCAGTGTTCAAAGAAGTTGTAGAAATTTCCAGGACAGAAGAGGAATCAGGGGCAGAACAGAGTCAAGTGTACCTGCATGTCGTCGGTTCATGCTAGAGATCTTAATCTTTCTAAAATCATCAGCTTGTCTTAATGAGTGTAGTAAAAGGGTGGTGGTTCCCTGCATCACGTTCTCGTGGGGAAGTATTACAGTAGTTGACAAGCAAGGAATTCAGGAGTTTGTTTTGTGCAGAGTATAGAAGGGGAAGGGAGCGGATGGGCCTGGAGTTTGGCAGGTCTGATGACAGAGATGCCTACAGGTGATGCCCAGGGCTTGGGCTTTGACCCGGAAGGACTTTTGGGAGTAAGCAAGCCCTCAGAGAGCAGAGAGAATGCCCCGAGAGGAAGAGACTGAAGAAGCCACGTGTCTAGGAGGGTGGCAAGGATACAGAAATGAAAGGCGAGTGTGTGTTGTAGAGCTGGGATGGAGGAGAGGCGTGGGGATAAAGGCCATAGGGCATCTCCTAGGACCTGGTCCCTAATCAAGTGCTGGACATGGTGACCTCATTATTCGTGGTGAGTGGGATGGTGGGGTCTGTGATGAGGGTGGTTTTGGGTAATGGTGAGTGTCATTAGGTAGTGTAGATGTTTACATGGGGGTGTAGGTTGGGGGCTGGAAGGGTGGGATTTGGGGAGGGGGTAGAGGGCACCCTGAGGAGAAGGAGAAGCAGGAAGAGAACGATGTGTGTCTGGAGCTCTGAGAATGTTCTACGCCGGTGACCGATGTTAGGGGGGCCTGAGGAGTTTGGAGAGGGAGGAGTCCACTAGTCTGAATAAAATTTCTGGGAGACAGGCAGAGGGAGGAGAATGGGTCGAGAAAGAATCCTCAGGGAATTTCCCCTGTGAGTGGCATGGAGTCAAAAAAAGCCTCTCTGAGGAGAGATTTCAATGAGGACTTGAGGAAAGGACAGAGCCAGTTGTGAGGATCAGGGGTTCAGAGGGCGCTGGTGACTGCAGGACGAGTGTGTAAGAGTCCTGAGGCAGATGGCACCTGTCTAGGTGGAGACACAGCAGTCAGGCTGGTGTGGCTGAGCAGGGAGAGGGGCCTGGGTCTGTATTCGGAACAGAGAGGCAGGGGCAGATCATACCAGAAACACCACAGCTTGGGCCCCTGATGAGGCTCACCTTGGGCTTTCATTAGAGGCAGCAGTTCTGTGCACACAGCTCGGGTACCAAAGAAGTTTGTTTTCATAGTCACTTCTGCTGGAATGTGAAGGGGTGTGGGATCAGCAGCTGTTAGGTGAGGGGAGAATAGATTAATGAATAGAGGCCATGGGAGAGGATTCCAGGAGTGACAGTTACATGTTCTTGGACGTGCAACCTGGTGCATTGTCATTAATCTCTGGGCTAGTGAGCTGTAATTTCCCAATGTGACGTGTGTGGTTTAATGCCGTGTAGCTTGGCAAGTTGGCATCATTCCAGGAAGTTAAGCGGAAAGTGCTGTTGGGATTTCTGTGTCTCTCTGTTGGCGGTTCGCGTTTATCACAAAATAATTTAAACATTCACTGAAATGCTCTGATCCAAACTGAATTAAACTTGCAAAAATCTCCGTCAGGTCCCTGAGATTAATCCACGGCAATGCCACGGAGCTCTGGGCTTAAAACCTTGCCACCGCCAGAGGCTTCTTCTCTCCCTGTGCCTGCAGTCTAGCCTCTCTCCCTAGGGAGGCCCTTCTCGACCCCATAGGAGCTCTGACCCTCCAGCAGCATTCAGGGACCACGCCCAACCCCCACGGGAAGTGCCCTGAGAGAAGTCTCCAGCCCTAAGTCTTCCCGGGTCCTTACTCTTGAATACGATGCCCGCGTTGTTGACCAGCACATCCAGGCCCCCGAACTCTTGCGCAGGAAGTCGCGCAGGACCCGGATGCTCTGCAGGTCGTCGATGTCCAGCTGGTGGAAGCGGGGACTCAGGCCCTCGGCCTGGAGCTGCTGCACAGCTGCCCGGCCCCGCGCCTCGTCCCGCGCCGTGAGCACCACGTCCCCCGTGAACTGCCGGCACAGCTGCTGCACGATGGCGAAGCCGATGCCCTTGTTGGCCCCGGTCACCAGCGCCACTCGGGGGGCTGACGCCATGGCGGTGTGCAGCGCAAGCACTGCCCTGTGTGCTGAGCAGATGGTGCTGTGGGCCCCACGGAGGGCTGGCGGTGCAGAGGCTGACAAGGACAGAGATGCCAGTGCACCTGTGCTCTAGGATCCAGCACTGTGGCTCCCAGTGCCCAAGGCCCCGCCTCAGTCCCTCCATTGTAGGAGGGGCCAAATGTTCCAGTTGTGTCCCTCCATCAGCTGCACCTTGAACCCGGCCGAGATTCTACCCTCTCAAGTTCCCTCTTTTGAGGCAAACAATGGCTCAGGTTGGACTGAAATGCTCGCGAAAGGTGGTTGGTGATGGGATAAGGGGGCTAGGGATTCACAGTAGTTGACCTAAAATAATTTTGGGAAAACCACAAAAGGGAAAAAGGAGTGGAGACATTGTCTCGGGAATGTGTCCTTTCTCTGCGGAATGGGAATGCTTGGGTTTTTCCGAGGTGCATTGAAATTTCTGGCGTGGGGAAAGTGCTTCTGAGGGTAGAGGTCCCCTTCCTTTCGTAGGAGAAACTCAAGGAGGAGAAATAGAGAATCAGTCCTGTGCTGAGACTTGGCTGTGGGCTGGGCTCTCCCTCTGTGTGATTCTGAGGATCTCCAGGTGGGAGGGGATGTTTATGAAGCCGCTGGGGGCCAAGGTATTGATTGGAATGTTGGATTTAGGGGCACCTGGGAGGCTCAGTCGTTAAGCATCTAGCTTTGGCTCCAGGCGTGATCCTTGTGTTATGGGATCAAGCCCCACGTCAGGGTCCTCTGCTGGGAGCCTGCTTCTTCCTCTCCCACTCCCCCTCCTGTATTCCCTCTCTGGCTGTCTGTCTGTCTGTCAATCAATCAGTAAATAAAATCTTTAAAAAAAAAAGGAATGTTGGATTTAATGATTACATAATCCCATTGGTCTAAGGTGCCTACTTTATGGGTTAGTTGAGGTTCACAGTTCAGAAGTATTTTATATATTGAGGTGTTATTTTTTAAAATATCAAGGCAAAAAGACCTATGTGACCTCAGAGTATTTTTGCAAATTTGCAGTGGAGATCCTGTGTGTTCTTGTTGACATCAATAATCCTCATTTGTCAGTTTAGAAACGCAAATAGGAAAAGAAGAGAAAAATTAAATGCAAAATAACAGGGAGGAAGTTTTCAGCGTTTTTGACATGAAAAACTTGAAAAATAAGGACCCTACCCTTGCTTCCAGGGTCTCTCACCTTTCATTTGGGTGAGGCTGAAAACCCCTGGCGTAGAGTGAAAAATAATCAGTATAGAAGAGGCACCTTTCCAACATGCATATTCCTGTGAAGGGAGGCATGCGGTGGACGTTCAGTCAGGCCCACCGGGAGCCTGGCATGGATGGGGCGGTAAGAATCTTCTCGTCACACTGGGGTCTTGGGCCTCACTCCCGGGCACTCATCACCACACACAATCCATACTCAGTTTTCTCCGTTGTCTCAGAGGGCCCTGTGGATGTGTCTATGTTCCCTCTGCCATTTCACACTTGGTAATTGTTTTTCTTCCCAGTGCGTTTGATAATCAGAGACCACAGGGGTGTCTTCCCTTCATGGTGTCGTCCATGCTCTACTCGAGGCCTGTACAATGGGCTGCATGCCACGTCCAACCTTGCTCTTGGTTTGTATACTGTCTGTGGTTACTTTCGTGCTACAACAGCAGACCTGGGGAGATCGACAGGAGCGTGTGGCCTGAGAAGCCAAACATATTACTCTCTGCCTCTTGTGTAACGTGTGCTTACCCTTGAGTGAAACTCCGACTGCTCCTGGTCTTATTAGGTGTAGTGCACTTCTCAGCTGGCTCAGCATAGAAAGAGTCTGCACAAATAGGCATGGATAGAGAACATTTATTCATCCCCGGGGTTCATTATTTCACTGATTTTATTTATTTTGTCCCTGATCACAGCGGAAAAAAAAAAAAAAAAATCTTCCCTGAGTTAGTAGGCTCCTCAAATTGAATACTCAGCAGGGATATTTTATATATATATATTTTTTCTGAGGATAGGGAAATTATCGACAGTAGAAGAGTCCTTTTGGTCAAAGGAGGGGACTATCATAAGGGATCCATGGACGGATCCGTGAATGAAGCTCACCATTTTTCCACTTTCTTCTCCATAACAAACTCCCCATGAGGCCCCTCAGCATCTGAGGGCAAAAGGGCCAAGTAGACAGGGGTCTCCGCTCCTTCCTCTGGGCTTTTAGTGGCTCTAGGTCCTGCCATGTCTGTTCTCACCCACCCAGGGCAGCAGGCGTTCAGTAGGATCTTGTCCCCTCTCCTCTGCTCACTCAGGTTCCTGGCATGGATTCTGGACAGCACAGTGACACCGATTTTTGTCACTCCATAGGCGGTGTCAGGCCAGCCCTCTTTCCTGTGCACGCCTTTCTTTGTGTCTTCCACGAACTTGTTCATGAGCCCCACCAGCTCCTCCTCGGTGATGGTCTCGCTTCTAAACTTCTGCTGTAGTTCTGGGCTGCAGTTTTTAAGGGCTCTCAGACTCACCATGCTAGACACGTTCACCACTCTGCCTAAAATACAACACAAAATGTCATGTAGAAAGACACAGGAATGACGAATAGCAATTTTGCTAAGATGTTGTTGGAGAAAATTTCCACTTGAGACTTCATTAATTTGCTATGAGCGTTAACGAGGACTGTCTGTGTGAGTGACGACTATGATACGGTCTTGAAACTTGTCATACCCACAGTCTCTGATGATGCCTGAGAAATACTCTAAGGGGGAGGAACTGAGCAGGTGTTCTGCGGGAAAATGGAAACGCTGTAAAGAACCTGCTAAGGAGAATGTAAGAAGACATTCACTGCTTTCAAGAGTGGATGACCTCTTTCTCCCTCAGGCCACCTTTGGGACCACCTGAGGATCTTATGGTCAGTGGGGAGGCGTCTACAATCAGGTCTGTACAGACCAGTAAAGAGCTGAATGGTGTAAGGAGGGCCGTTCCATCTGGTTTGGAAGGCTGCTATTTTGTTTGAGGATGGTAAGGACAGATTATTAGCCTGGTCTGACTTGCATGGTGATGAGTCTATGATGGGGATTTTATGAACTTGGGAGTGTGTTATGGCCTGAGAATACAGTCATGGAGAGAGGCAGTGGAAAACCAGGGGACTGAAAGAGATCTGTGTAGGGGCATGGGCTTATGGAAGTCAGTGGGGCAATTCAGGGGGCAGATTAAAGCTGGACATGTCAGTGCCCCTCAGAAGAACCCTTCCCAGGACTGGAATGGGAGTGGAACCAGCAAGTGGATATCCTGTTGTGCCTGTATGAAGTGGCCATCTAGTCCGTGAGAGGAGTGGAAATGGGAGAGCTGGAGCAATGCATGCAGAGCTGGGGTAATTGTTGACATGGACTCGTGCACCCTGTGAGGCAAAAAATGCTAATGACTCTTGTGTTTCTCAGCAAAAGAGACAAAGCCTGGAGATGGTTATGGGAGAGATGGCCCAAGGGGAAGGTCCTGCACAGAGCTGGCAAGTTGGGTGGAAGGTAGTAGCTTGAGAGGCTCCAAATGGGTCCGGACGAGTCAAGGCACTATTATGGACCAAGCTTTGGTTAAACCCAGAAGATGCCAGTGTTCAAGCAGTATAGCGGGATGAGAACAGAAGATGCTGCAACTTTTTGGACTAAGGTGTTACATTTCTGCAGGCCAAGCAACACGTTCTCTTCTGCAGACAAGTGTTTCCACAGAGAACTGGAACAGGCCTCTGGATCCCCGGTTGTCTCAAACACGAGATAAAGGTACGTGGGGCTTAGACACATTCACTGCACGTATTCACACTCAGCATGAGTGGGGTGGGTGCCAAGGGACCATCCCACTGGACAGATTCCTCTGCTTCGCTGGGGACTCTGGGGAGAGGGTGTGGGGGAAGATGCTAACTTGACCTTACAGTTCTTCCCTACATTATCTCAACTTCCTTTTCTTCCCACTCTTACCGTGGTCCCAGGACCAGGGCTGCAATTGTGGAAATGGGAAGCAGGGATAATTTTGAAAGAAGAAACTGTATAACTATAGCTTTAAGTCCTTATGTGGGAATTCCTAAGGGAATAATGGAGCGAATTGTCTCTTCCCCCACCTGGGAAACCTGGATGACAGTGAACATAGCTGTGGTTAAAACAATCCACTCATTCTAGACTTATGCAGCCTTTTCCTATAGTAATGGGAGTGGACTGGAGGGAAGGCACTCCTTCGACTAGTATCATTGCAGGTAATCAGGACCAGCACAGAGGCTGAACTTGATGTCCCTTTGAAAGGTGAATGGGGATGTCAGGTGGAAGAGGGAGGTGGGAGGAGGAGGAATGAGGATAATGCATGAGCAGGGGGTTATGCAACAAGAGACATCCAATATTACAGCCCGGGGTGGGGGGCAGTACAGGTGCCCCATCCATGTGGAAATGTACCACTGGTGTGAGGCTGTCAGCAACTCTGGCCACATGTGAGTGTGCAGGCCTCCTGGCGACCATGAGGAGGGGTCTTCCCCCAGGCTGGACAGGTCTGGGAAGACATCCTGAGGAGCGTGAGTGGCAGGAAGAGAAGGATGTGTGTCTGGAGCTCTGGGAATGTCTAGGCAGGTGACCGATGTTAGGGGGGCCTTAGAAGTTTGAAGAGTGAGGAATCCACTAGTGTGAGTAAAATCCGTGGGAGAGAGTGTGAGGGAACAGAAAGGGTCCAGGTAGGAATCCTCAGGGTTCTGCACCTGTGAGTGGCACGGAGTGAGTAAAAGGCCCTGTGAGGAGAGATCTGAATGACGACTTGACGGATAAGACAGGCAGTTGTGAAGGAGAGGCCGGACAAAGGGCACTGCTGATTGCAGGATGAGTAAGCGTTCTGAGGCAGAGGGGCACCTGTCCAGGTGGAGACACAGCAATCAGGCCGGTGTGGCTGAGCAGGGAGAGGGGCCAGGGGTCTGTAGGTGAGGCCAGAGAGGCAGGGGCAGATCATGCCAGAAACACCACAGCTTGGGCCCCTGATGAGGCTCACCTTGGGGTTTCATTAGAGGCAGCAGTTCAGTGCACACATCTCGAGTACCAAAGAAGTTTGTTTTCATGGTCACTTCTGCTTGAATATCAAATGGTGTGGGATCATCAGCTTCCGGGGGAGAAAGAGAGTAGTGTTAATAGTAGCCTTGTGGCAAAATTCCACAGAATGACATATATTAAATAAGTGCATGTGAAATCTGGTGAAATGTGTAAAACTGGCATCTAGTTAACAGTATGTTGCACTGACAATGTTCTTATTTTAATATGCTGTAGTGGTATAAGATCACACCATTGGGGGAGGCTGGGTGAAGAGGTGGTGCACAGGTGGGATCTCTTGTTAACAAATTTGTGCAGTTTTCTTGTTTATTTCAAAATGCAGTAAAAATAACCCAGCTGCCCCCAAATCCAATCTTAGAGAAACACTCTGACAATCTCGAAAAAGTCCCCAGGAATCGGAGGAAACACAAAGGTCACTCAGGCTGATAAGTCCTGCAATTTCTGTTGGACTCTGTTGGTGCTGCAGCGCTGTCTGTCCATCCCTCCTCCCTCCCTAAGGAGCCATTTTGGATGCCACAGGCGTTAGGAGCCCGACCGCATGGATTCCCCAACAGATGGAGCTCACCCTGGTAGGGGGAGCTCCGGGGGTCCACGTCCCCTCCCAGCTCCCATCCCCTTACTCTTGAAAGCGATGCCCGCGTTGTTGACCAGCACGTCCAGGCCCCCGTACTCCTTGCGCAGGAAGTCCCGCAGGGCGCGGATGCTCTGCAGGTCGTCGATGTCCAGCTTGTGGAAGCGGGGACTCAGGCCCTCGGCCTGGAGCTGCTGCACGGCCGCCAGGCCCCGCGCCTCGTCCCGCGCCGTGAGCACCACGTCCCCCGAGAACTGCTGGCACAGGTCGCGCACGATGGCGAAGCCGATGCCCTTGTTGGCCCCGGTCACCAGCGCCACTCGGGTGGCTGACGACATGGCTGTGTGTGTGTGAAGGAGGGGACGCGCAAGAAGTAGTTGCCCGGAGAGCGGACCAGCGGAGCTTGTTCAGCACAGTGCCTCGGTTTGTGGGCAGGGTTCGGTGCGCCTGCGCGAGGCCAGAGGTTGCTAGGTGCGCCCCGGCAGATCGCGCCCCCTTAGGGCGTGGCTTCCCGTGACCCTCCCAAGGTCGGTGGAGAACTGGAAGGTCTAATAGGTCGGTTTATAAACCTGGGGGTGGGTGGCCGTGGTTGCCCTGGCGACAGCCCTGCCCTGCTGCGGAGGTAATCGTTCTAATTGGCCAAGTCAGTCAGTGAACTTTTATCTCTGGTTTTCCATGAGTTTTCCTGGTATTCTCCCAACAATGAAACTAGTTGTGTGTGCACTTGAGGAAATAGCGTAGTTTTCCAGACTTTTTTTTTTTTTTACCTGATGCTTAAAAAAATCTCTTGAACTGAAGTCTTTGGAACTATAGTTGTGAAAAAAGCTGCTAGTAGCATGGCAAGGGATCATGTGTGTGTTGTTTTCTTCCTTAAGTATGTGAAAACAAATCTATTTACTAATCCTGGCTGGTTTTTACATAATAGTGGGGAGCATTCACTGATAAGTCACAGGATTACCTCCCTAGATGTTTGCAGGATCATCAAGTTACTGGTATCCAGGTCCTGCAAGGTAGGGGTTTGAGGGGGATTTGAAGCCCTTTCTCACACTCAAAATAGCTTGTCAGGGTCCATCTTATTATCCTCATTTTAAAGTGAGGAAATGGATCCTCAGGAAGTTTGTGAATTAATTTGGTGTTGGGAAATGATTTTTCTTTCTCTTATTTCCATTCACCCGGAGGAATAGGGACTATTAAATCCAGTCTCATTTGTGTACTGTCCCCATAAGGGAGCCACAGCCACTAGTGGCTATTTAAATGTAAATTTAATCGAAATAATACAATTTTATATTCAGTCTTTGGTTGCATTACCTACATGTCAAGTGCTCAGTAGTCACATGTGTTAGTGGACACTGTATTGGGCAGTGCTGATCTGCAGTATTTCCATCACAACAGAAAGTTACAAGCAGTGCTTTAGATAGATTCCAATTTTGTTCCACTTTCAAGGTGGGTTTCCAAGCAGTTGCAAAAAACAAAAACTAACAATCTGGGAAAGACCTTTGCTTTCTTTGACCTAAATTTTTTTTTTTTTAAAGATTTTATTTATTTATTCGACAGGATAGAGACAGCCAGCGAGAGAGGGAACACAAGCAGGGGGAGTGGGAGAGGAAGAAGCAGGCTCATAGTGGAGGAGCCCGATGTGGGGCTCAATCCCATAACACTGGGATCATGCCCTGGGCCGAAGGCAGACGCTTAACCGCTGTGCCACCCAGGCGCCCCTTTTTGACCTAAATTTTTATTGAGATAATTGCAGATTCACATACAGTAAAAAAAAGTACAGCGATTCCTTATACTTTACCCAGTTTTCCTCTATGGTAATGTTTTACAGCACAATAGTAAAGTATCATACTGAGGATGTCAACATCAAAACAATCCACTAATCATATTCAGATTTCCTCGGTTTTATTTGTACTTAATAGTGTGTGTATTTGGATCTATACAATTTTATCACATGTAGGTTTGTCTGTCCACCACTACAGTCCAGACGTAAAACATTTCCATCAGCAGAAGGACCCCCATTGCTTTTTTATAGCCAAACATACTCTATTGTCTACCCTCTCACTCTGTATTGGCTGGAACCAGTAGTCAGTTCCTCATTTTAAAAATTGTTTTAATATGTTAACATAGATGGACTTGTGCAGTGTAACCTTTGGGGAGGTTTTTTTTTTTTTTTTCCTCCACTCAAGATAACTAAGATCTTTGTTTTGGATTTTCTTCTTTTATCCAAATGTATACTTGGTTAGTCATTTGCTGGCTTCTCTCCACATTACATCTTACTTTCTTCTATAGCTGGGTGAGCCAGTGTTAGAAGGAAGTGCGAGGAATTAAATTCACCTAGAGAGCCATTCACAGATAGCATATGGTGTGCCAGAAACTTTGGGCATGGTGAGGGCCTGCTGTTTCAAAAGGCAAATTCCAAGAGGGCTGTGAATTATATTTTCTGCCTGATTTGTTTATCCTTTTAGTACTGATCCCAACACAAGACTTGAGGTCTTTTAGTCAATGAGGCAGGACACTCAAGAAAATACAATACATAAAATATCACAGGGAAATAAGAATTTAGCATATGATGAAAGTGGTATTAACAATTAATGGGGGGAAGAAAGAATTATTCCAAAAATGGTCCTGGGGAAAGGGAGTGATAATTGCATAATGTCATCAGTTAATTTCTATAAAGAGAAAAAAGTGCTTTCTCACTTTTAAATTTACAGTTTTATAAATGCAACCATAAAATGAGTATAAGAAAATATAACTAAAATTTGTGGGAAAAGGACTTTGTAAGCATAAGAACAGGGGAAGAATCACAAAGGAAAGGACAGATTTGAGTATGGGAAACATTTTGCAACTTTTTTTGAAAACATGCTCGTTTAGAGCCAGTGAATGAAGCTCATTTGGATGATTTTTAATTTTTTTTCCCTCCTGTCAAATTTGGATCTTGACCCTGGCTGTGTGTTTGTGAGGCCCCTACCACTTTGCATATATAGCCGCTTGTCTGACTTCTGAACAACTTGAGAAATGAAACAAAGGAGGAGAGATGGAGACCCCAGATCTCTGTTGGTACTAGCTAGCTTGGAAGATATTGCTTCGTTGTGAGTCAACTCTGAGATCATTCTGGCTGCTAGATGGAGAAAGAATGTTTATCACATCTCTTAACTCATGGAATGAACTCACATCTTTACTATCCACTGGTCCAAAGTAGTTATTTTATTTGCCTGAGAGTACCCAGTTCTATGGTGTCTGTTAACATAGAAGATGTAGGAAAAACAGTCCTGTTAAATGACCAGTTATTAAGCTCTCAGGGTCTTCTCTTGCCCATGATTATTTACACTCCTAGAGCTCCACTTCTTACATATTTTGCTTGTTTTGGATGTTCAGTAAGTCTTCTTAAAAGGGTGGAGCATGGATTTTGATTCCCAGAATCAAATTGTGGCTGAGATACTTAGTAGATATGTAACTCTAAGCAATTTACTTAATTTTGTGAAAGATAAACAACACTGGATACTGTTTAACGTGGTAAGGAGAGATTTTAATCAGTAATATACTATTGAAATATGGAAGTGGGTCCAGCATGAACTGAACTCAAACTTGGATTTGTGCAGAGGTGGCTGAGTGTTTTAAAGGGAGAATGAGGGGGGGGGGGCGCCTGGGTGGCACAGCGGTTGGGCGTCTGACTTCGGCTCAGGGCATAATCCCGGTGTTCTGGGTTCGAGCCCCACATCAGGCTCTTCCGCTATGAGCCTGCTTCTTCCTCTCCCACTCCCCCTGCTTGTGTTCCCTCTCTCGCTGGCTGTCGCTATCTCTGTTAAATAAATAAAATCTTAAAAAAAAAAAAATAAAGGGAGAATGAGGGAGTAGAGGGGGAAGGGAGGTGCTTGAGTAGAGTTGGGGAAATGAAAAATTATGAAGAGTGGGTCAGTGTAAATGTCATTAGGCCAGCTGTGTGGGCTACACAGAGACTGGGAGAAGCTTTTTTTTTTTTTTGTAAGATAGAACAAGTGGCTTTAATGATCCAATTTTTATACCATGGTGTCTGCAAGTCAGTACAACTCATGGCATGAGAGATTTTCTGTACCAGCTATTGGGGCTGAACGACTCCAAAGTGACTTCAGATTTCTTTGTCTACTTGAAGTAGGATTAAAATACCGGCAGCTTTGAGCTATCAGAAACTATGTTAGTGTTTGCTTTTTAAAAATATAATTTTAACGTGTGTGTGTGTTGGGGGGAAATGAAATCAGTGTACTGAGGTTGCAAATTTTATAGGCCAAGACTGAGTTCTAGCTAGAGGAAGGCTCAGAAGAGCCTGGCTATAGAGTTTGCTCAAGGAGAGAATCTTTGCCAATTCCCATCTAGAAAATGGGGCTATCAGTGTTTTCCTCCCTCATAAAAGGAAAATACTTGTCTCTTGGGATGCTTTTCTTCCTGTCTTGAGTTCACTTGTGTGAGAATGTGATGCTTGGAGCTGCAGCAATGCTGTCTTGACACTAAAAAGAAACAAACTAACATGTGAATAGCTAACTCCC
Source organism: Ursus arctos (assembly GCF_023065955.2). Lineage (NCBI taxonomy): Eukaryota > Metazoa > Chordata > Mammalia > Carnivora > Ursidae > Ursus > Ursus arctos. The sequence goes on along the minus strand of NW_026623079.1, from coordinate 8,625 downwards.
TAAGAATGGCATTGTGGAAAATTAGAGCCTTGATCCTTGATGATGGCATTGAATCACAGGTCCAAATCTGGAACCAACTATTCCCACCCATCCTTTTCTTTTCTTTTCTTTTTCTCTTTTTTTCTCTCTTTCTTCTTTCTTTCTTTCTTTCTTTCTTTCTTTCTTTTCTTCCTTCCTTCCTTCTTTTCTTTCTTTCTTTGTGCTTGAGTGGTGGGAGTTGGCAGAGAGAGGGAGAGAATCTTAAGCAGGCTCCATGCTCAGCGTGGAGCCCAATGTGGGGCTCAATCTCACAACCCTGATACCATGACCTGAGCTAAAATCAAGAGTCAGATGCTTAACTGACTGAGCCACCCAGTGGGCCCCATCCCTCCTTTACTTTTCAATAAGCTTAATTTTAGAATATATTTACTGAAAGGTTGCAAATGTAGTAGAGAATTCCTCATCAAATTCCCATTATTAACATCTATTATTTGTCACGAGTAAAAAAAGCAACATGGAACAGTAGTATTAATTAAGCTCCGTGCTTTATTTGGATTTTACTAGCTTTCCTCCTAATATTTTTCTTCTATTCCAGGACGCCCTCCAGAATACCACATTACATTACATGTAACTGTCATGTCTCCTTAGTTTTTTTGTTTTTGTTTTTGTTTGTTTTTGGTTTATGAGAGATTCTGAGTTTGCTTGTTTTCATGAACTTTGACAGATTTTGTCAAAGTACATGGTCGGGTGTTTTTGGGGTTGTTCGATATTTTTCCCAAGAAGAATTGGGATTATGGGTTTTGGGGAGAAATACCATAGAGGTGAAGTACCCTTCTTCTTCTTTTTTTTTTTTTTTTTAAGATTTTATTTATTTATTTGACAGAGAGAGACAGCCAGCGAGAGAGGGAACACAAGCAGGGGGAGTGGGAGAGGAAGAAGCAGGCTCACAGCAGAAGAGCCTGATGTGGGACTCGATTCTGCAACGCCGGGATCACGCCCTGAGCCGAAGGCAGACGCTTAACCGCTGTGCCACCCAGGCGCCCCTGAAGTACCCTTCTTATATCTGGGGAGCACGCTATCAACATGATTTATCACCATTAATCCTCATTACCTGACCAAGGTTTCTCCACTGGAGTTAATTTTCTTCCCTCTCCATACTGTAGTCTTGGGAAGCAAGTCACTAAGTATAGTGGGGAGGGGGTGGGCAGATAAATTGAGCTCCATATCCAAGAAGGATCTGTAATTCTGTAACGCTGGGACTGGGGTACCTAAGCTCAAGCAAGTGAAGTGGGGCTAGGCCGGGCCCTGGCCGACCAAGGGCGGGCGGGGCGGGGCGGGGCGGGGGCAAAGGTTGCCAGGTGGGGCCAGACGCAGGTCCCCAGGGCGAGGCGGAGGTCGAAGGACGGAGGGAGGAGGAGGGGAACTGACTGCTTTAAGGGCCGGGCGGTGCCGCGCTGCGCGCCGGAGGAGGTCCCGCCCCTCTTCTAGGGAGAGAAGGACTGCGCAGGCGGACGTTACCGAGCGCAGCTTCCCCGCCCGCGTGCCGCTGGGTTTATTTACCCCTGACCGCCCCGCCCCCTCGGCTGGGCGGGGCGGTCCCGGCGCTTCCGGGAAAGCCGGCGCAGGCGCAGGCGCACGCCAGGAGGCGGCGGCCACAGCGCAGCGGGACATCCGCCCGGCGACTGAGGGCTTAGGTTGGTGGAGGCTTGAGGCGGCGTGACTGCTCTCGGCCTCTCCCACTGCTCCTTGGGCCAGTTGCTTAACTCGCGTTCGTCTGGGCCGCTGTTCTGGGCTTCCTCGCGCGCTGGCCCCGCCGCCGCGCCGAGGTGAGCCGGAAGGACTTGCGGGGTGGCGGAAGCTGTGGGACGCGGGATACCTGGGTCCCGGCGCGGCTAGTGCTGGAGCTTTCCTTATGTTTTCACTTATTTGGTGTGAAAAGAACAGCTCAGCTCTCAGACACCCACCAGCCTGGCGTTACGCTGCGTCCTGCAGTAACCCCCCCGTCATCTGGACATCCTTCAGCGGATGTCGCTCCAGAAGCCGTGGTTGAGGCGCGCTGGGGGATGCGCAGGAGCCTGCGGCCGAGAGTTGGTCCCTCTAGGGCCCGAGGCTCAGCCTCAAGTGCGAGTCCAGGGCGGGTGGGAGCGAGGCCGGGGGTTAGCCGTGCTGTCACCGGGCGTCCGGGTGCTGGCGGGGCTCTGGGCACCGGAGGGGACGAGCGGCGTTTGGCTCCGGGACCCGGCTCGCAGCCTTTGGGTAGATCAGGGAGCCTTCCACTGCTGCAGTGGGATGTTAATAGTGCCTGAACTTCTTGTTACTCATTTCTGTCTTAGTAGTAGTGGATTTTAAAACCAGTAGTATGGTTAAAATGCACATATATGCACATAAGTAGTTTTCATGTTACGTCATTTATGTGCTCATAAATATATAAGTCACAGAACAGGAGGATACAAAAGTAATAGTAAAAGCCCCCCCCCCCGCATGTTTTTTGAGTATCCTTCCTTAAATTCTCTTGTTTTATAAATATACAGAATGTGTCAAAAGCAAACCCAAAAAGGATCATTAGATGTTCTGCAACTTTATTTTTCATTTAATATATCTTGAACATTTGGACACCTTAGCACATACCTTCTTCCTATTAATGGCTGCATAATGCTCCACTCCATTGTCCGTATCATTCTGGTGAGGTTAATGGATTTCTTTTTTTATTCTTCCAAAGAAGTAGCATGTAGAAACTATAATAGTAATTTTTGGATTTCATGACCATTTCTTTGTTCTGTCTGCTTTCTTGGCTCTCATTCCCTCCCTAATCTGTTGCAAACCCCGTTTACTTATATTGATTTCAGTATCCTGGTTCTAAGAACAAATCATTGTTTCCTTCCTATTAAAAGAGGGTCTTTTTTTTTTCTCTAAGACTTTTTAGCTGATGAGGGCTTCGTGCCTACTGTTTTTTCAAAGTGTGGTAGGTTGGTGCTTAGTTAATGTTGATTAGACTCGAGATATGTAAGTCACCAAAGCACACAGTTGTGAATCAGTTATGAGGATTTTGATGTTTAATCAGCATTTAGTAGGACCTCAAGATAAAAACTATTTTAGAAGGACCGGTATAATGGGCATTCCCTTACTGCACAAGGAATCATGATTTAGCTCACAGTATAAATGTTTTGTGTACCTAAACACTTTAGAGAAATGGTTTACCAAATAACATAAGTTTGTGTAATTAAATCCTTGTAGGTACAAAGAATAGTGATTGTCATACAATTGGAAAGAAAGGCAAAGAAAATGCTTTTTGTTCTAGATTGGGCAGCTGGACAGAAACTGCAGTTTTAGGATGAGGAAAGGAAGAGGAAGAACAAGCCGGATCAGAAGACGGAAACTCTTCAGAAGTTCTGTATCAAGAGGAGGTATAGTTTTGATCTTTTGGTGCCAGTGATGAAAAGAAGGAGTCCTTTGTGGAGTGATGTTAACAGATACATGTATCTTTTCTCAAAGACACATGGGCAATGTTCAAAGAGAATATTTCTTAAAGAATACTCTTTTTAATAGTGCCATTACGTTCTTTTAAACCCTTGTGGGACTGTGAATATATTTCCCATTGCTTCAACTTTGTCTTCTCTAGGGATGACTCCCAGGTTTCTGTGTCCAGTGCTGACCTTCCTCCTGACCTCCAGCTACCTGAAGAATATCAGTGTTTGGATATAGATTCATCATTTCAGATTCAGTGTAACAGAGTCTGAACAAGACATTGTATATGAAGTGCTTGGCCAGGTGGAAAGTACTACATAAATGCAGTCGTTACCTTTGATAAAAATTAATAAAACTGTTCCGAGTTGACCCCAAGCCTGTCAGAAACTCTTAGCTGACCCCAAGCCTGTCAGCACCAGCTGAGGCAGTCTTTTTACTATTTCTTTCTTTGCTCTCTGTGGCCAGTGTCCTAAATGTCATCTAGTTTTTCTTAGGTTAGCTTCTCCCTCTCTGTTTTACTACTGGAAGATGATTTTAGGTGGCTCTTTGCTGGTGTAGCAACACCCTTGTTTTTCTTCCCTGCTAGTTATTCCATTTGTTGCTGTGAGTCTGACTTTCCTAAGGGACTACTCATATGTTGCTTTTTTGGTTTAAAAGCCTCCAGGGATTTTTCATTCCCTTTTGCATGATATCTGTGGCCTCTATCCTACCACTGCTGTACCAGAAGAATGTTCTCTCCATGCTGCTCCCTGGGCACAGCACACAAATGTCTACCTTTACCATTCCTCATAATTCGTCAGTCTAGAACGCCTGTTTTCCTTCTCCCTGCTTATTCAGTTTTTTTCCAACCTTTAAGGCTGAGTTGAGATCTTATATTTTTAGTAACGTCATTTTCAGTTTTCACTAACATCACCCTTTGTTATGATGCTTATTGGGTGTTATTCTTAAGGACCTGTGGTTTTTTAGTTGTTTCTTATCTTATTTCCCAACTAAGTTGTCAGCTTTTGAAGTTGAAGGACATGTTGAACATTCCCCACTGTGGTTAACATAGTGCTGTGTGTATAGTAGTTGCTCATTAAATGTTCACTGATTAAATGCTGTTACCATAAAATCTATTCTCTACTTTATGGTAGGATATTTTGGAAGGCTTAAATCTTGGATCTTGGTTTGTGGGTTCTTTTTTTTTATCATGTTTTAAAAAAAGTTTTATTGAGGCATAATTGACATACAATGAATGTCAATATTAAAGTGTATAATTTGATAGATTTTGACATATATATTCACACAGGAAACTATCACCACAATCAGGATAATGAACATTTCCATCCATCTCAAAAAGTTTCCTTGTTTTCCCTTGTAATCCTTTCCTTTTGCCCCTCTTTAGCTCTACCCTCCCCTCCCCCAATCCAGGCCACCACTGATCTGCTTTCTGTCACTGTCGATTTATTGCTTTTTATAGTTTTATGTGATCATATAGTGTATCAACATATAGTATTTGGCTGCTGCTTCTTTTTTTTTTTTTTAAAGATTTTATTTATTTATTTTGACAGAGAGAAACAGCCAGCAAGAGAGGGAACACAAGCAGGGGGAGTGGGAGAGGAAGAAGCAGGCTCCCAGCGGAGAAGCCTGATGTGGGGCTTGATCCCAAAACTCTGGGATCACGCCCTGAGCCGAAGGCAGACGCTTAACGACTGCGCCACCCAGGCGCCCCATGGCTTCTTTTACTTAGCATAGTTATTTTGAGAAAATTGTGTGTATCAATAGTTTATTGGTTTTTAATTGCTGAATATATTCCATGATTTGTTTATCCTGTTGATGGGCATTTGGGTGGTTCTCATTTTTTTTGCCTGTTACAAATAAAGCTGTTATGAACATTTGTGTACAAGTCTTTGCAAGGACGCATGAATTGGATCTTGGGTAAATACCTAGGAGTAGAAAGACTGGGTCGTATGGTGCGTGTAGGTTTAGCTTTTAAAGAAACTGCCAAACTGTTTTGCGGAGTGGTTGTATGATTTCACATTTCCTTCACAGTTTATGAGAGTTCCATTTGCTCCAGATTTTCGCCACCACTTCTTATTGTCTGTCTTTTTGATTATAGCCATCCTAACGGGTATGAAGTACTACCGTATTGTGGTTCTGATCTGTATTTTCCTAATGACTGGTCTGCTTATTTGCCAGTTACCTAGGTGTTCTTTGGTTGACTGTGTAGATCTTTTGCCCATGTTTTTTATTAGCTGGTTTTCTTTTTTTCTTTTCTTTCTTTTTTTTTTTTTTTTAAAGATTTTATTTATTTATTTGACAGAGAGACAGAGACAGCCAGCGAGAGAGGGAACACAAGCAGGGGGAGTGGGAGAGGAAGAAGCAGGCTCATAGCGGAAGAGCCTGATGTGGGGCTCGATCCCATAACACTGGGATCATGCCCTGGGCCGAAGGCAGATGCTTAACCGCTGTGCCACCCAGGCACCCCTATTAGCTGGTTTTCTTTTTCTTTTTCTTCCTCTTCTTTTTTTTTTTGCTTTTTAAAATTTTGTTTTGTGGTTATGGTAAGTAAGGCATTACTTTCCATTACATCTCTCTGGCTCTTGTTTGTACTTGTGGCTATTGATTTCTGCACGTTGATTTTTTTTTTACTGCAGTGTCTTGGTATGAATTCTCTTCTATATATTTTTTGTACCTTTATTCTTTTATAATTTTTTGAGCTGAAAATACTAATTTTTATTTATTTATGATGTTTGATTTTTGAAATTCCAGTATAATTAACATACAGTGTTCTACTAGTTTCAGGTGTACAATATAGCAATTGAACAATTCTGTACATTACTCAGTGCTCATCAGGATAAGTGTACTCTTCATTCCCTTCACCTCTCTCACCCATCCCCCTGCTCACTTCACCTCTGGCAACCATTGTTTGTTCTCTGACTTTGAGAGTCTGTTTTTTAGTTTATCTTTTTTTCTTTGTTTATTTGTTTCTTAAATTCCATATATGAGTGAAATCATAGGATATTTGTCTTTCTCTGACTGACTTATTTCATTTCGCATTGTACCCTCTGGATCCATCCTTGTTGTAAATGGCAAGATTTCATTCTTTTTTTGGCTGAGTAAAAATCTGTTCATCTCTTGATGAACACTTGGGTAGCATTCATATATTGTCTATTGTAAGTAATGCTGCAATAAACATAGGGGTCTACATATCTTTTGGAATTAGTATTTTTGTATTCTTTGGGTAAATACCCAGTAGTGCAACTACTGGATCATATGGTAATTCTGTTTTTAATTTTTTGAGGAACCTCCATATCATCTTCCACAGTGGCTGCACCAGTTTGCATTCCCACCAATAGCGCCCAAGTGTTTCTTTTTCTCCACGTCTTCACCAACACTTGTTGTTTCTTGTGTTTTTGATTTTATCCATTCTGACAGGTGTGAGATGATATCTCATTGTAGTTTTGATTTGCATTTTCCTGATGGGTCTGTTGGCCATCTTTGTGGTTTCTTTGGAAAAATGTGTTTTATTTTTCTTGACTATTTTTCTTGACTACTGAGAGTTCTTTAAATATTCTGGATACAAAGCTTTTATCAGGTGTTTTGCAAATATTTTTAATCATTCTGTGGCATTTTTTTTGAAGAACAGAAATTTAAAATTTTGGTGAAGTCTTGTTTATCAATTTGTTGTTTTAAGGGTCTTCCTTTTGGTGTTGTACCTAAGAAATTTGCATAACCCAGGGTCTCAAAGATTTTCTACTATGTTTTCTTCTTGCAGTTTCATAGTTTTAGATTTTATATTTAAGTCTGTGATTAATTTTGAATTAACTTTATATATTGTACAAAATAGGAATACTTTGTTTTTTGCTTAAGGAGGTCTGATTGTTTCAGCAACATTTATTGAAAAAACTATCCATTTTCCACTGAATTGCTTTTGCACTTTTGTAAAAAATCAGCTATTCATATATGTCTGGATCTGTTTTTGGACTTTCTATTCTGTTTCATTAATTTCTTTGTTAGTCTTGATGACAGTGTTACATAATCTTGGTTACTATAGCTTTATAATAAGCTTTCAATTAGTATTTCAAGGTGGTTTTGACTGTTGTAGATGAGGAGTCACCATAATGTTTTCCATAGCAGCTGCACCATTTTATGTTCCTACCAGCAGTGCTCAAGAGTTCCAGTTTTTCCACATCTTTGCCAACACTTTTCATTTTGTGTTTTTTTGATAGTAGCCATCCTAATGGATATGGGGTGATAACACATTGTAGTTTTGATTTGCATTTCCCTGTGATTAATGATGTTGAACTTTTTTAATATACTTATTCACCATTTACATACCGTCATTGGAGAAATATCTCTTCAAGTTCTTTGCCTGTTTTTTATTTTTATTTTATTTATTTATTCTTTGCCTGTTTTTTTTAATTGGATCTTCTTTTTTCATATAGGCCTTTACAACTGTAAATTTCCCTGTCTAACAGTTCTGGAGGGTAGAAGTCTAAAATCAAGGTGTCAGCAGGATTGGTTTCTTCTCAAGGCTGTGAAGAAAGCATCTGTTCTAGACCTTTCTCCTTGGCTTGTAGATAGCTGTCTTCCCCCCGTGTTTCTTCTGTCATCTTCTGTCTATGCATGCTTATGTCCAAATTTTTCCTTTTTATAATGACACTAGTCATATTGGAACAGGGGCCACCCTAATGACTACATTTTAACTTGATTACTTCTGTAAAGACCCTGTCTCTAAATAAGGTTGTATCCTGAGGTACTGGGGGTTAGGACTTCAATATAGAATTTTGGGGGTACACAATTCAACCCATAATTGATGCCTTTTATTTATTTTTCTTTTGGTTTATACTGACTAGAACCACTAGTACAATGTTGACTTGTTCTTTGTCTTGTTCCTGATCTTAGGGGGCAAGCACTCAGTTTTTCATCATTATGTCAGCTGTAGGTTTTTTGTTAGGTAGTCATTATCAGGTTGAGGAAATTCTCTTCTGTCCTTGCTTGTTGGCATTATTTATCAGGAATAAATGTTAGATTTTATCAAGTGCTTTTCCTGCATCTTTGAGATGATCATATGGTTTTTCTCTTTTAGTTTACATTATTTAGGTATTATTTATTCTCTTTTATGATATGACCATCTGTCTGAGACATTCATTTATTTATTTATTATTTATTTTTTTGAGCTTGCATAAGCAGGGTGGG